>NC_004318.2:0-115000 GCF_000002765.6 Plasmodium falciparum 3D7 | reverse complement strand
AATTCCTATAGACGGAACTATTTATGATACCAGTAAGAAAGATATGAAGAAAAATAAAAACAAAAAGCAAAATATAAAACAAGGAGGTAAAAAGGAAGAGGTAAAACAAGAAGGTAAAAAGGAAGAGGTAAAACAAGAAGGTAAAAAGGAAGAGGTAAAACAAGAAGGTAAAAAGGAAGAGGTAAAACAAGAAGGTAAAAAGGAAGAGGTAAAACAAGGAGGTAAAAAGGAAGAGGTAAAACAAGGAGGTAAAAAGGAAGAGGTAAAACAAGGAGGTAAAAAGGAAGAGGTAAAACAAGGAGGTAAAAAGGAGGAGGTAAAACAAGGAGGTAAAAAGGAGGAGGTAAAACAAGGAGGTAAAAAGGAAGAGGTGAAAAAAGAATTAAAAAAAAACAATTAATAATAAAATAAATAAATAAATAAAACTATATATATATATATATATATATATATATATATATATATAGAGTAATATCAAATTTATACTTGTATATAAATATTTTCACTTTAATTTTAGATTTTTTTTTTTATTTTAACTTATGTTAAATTTAATATACTTGGTAATTAATTTTTATTTTATTTTAATTTATTGTAGAACTATTAAATTGAAATAATATATACATCATTCTAATATAATTAATTTTGTGTTTTATTATTACAATTAAATAATATATATATATATATTTATTTATTTATTTATATATATATAATCCACGAGGGATTGTCTATTGAGGGTACTAGATTATATAACAACGAGTGTTCCTATTAAAAGATATATTCTTTTATAATATATTAATTATATATGAATGTGCAAAAATTATATTAACATTTTTGAAATATTATACAAAATGATATATATTTTATTATTATATGACAACATTTATGTATTATTTTTTTTTTTTTTTTTTATTTATTTATTATCAAATAATAAAAAGATCTTAAAATATTTTTTATCATAAAACATAATAATGTAAATGTTCAAAAAGTATATATATATTTGATTTGTTCTTATATTAAACATTATGTGAAAGAATTATAACAATAAGTACTTCTAAAAATAATATATATATATATATATATATATATATATATGTATGTGTATTAATTTATAAATGTGTTTATATATATATATATATATATTTTATTTTATCAAAAGAAATAATATATTTTATATGTATATATATAAAATTTTAACTATTGAAGGTTAATTTTTTTTTTTTTTTTTTTTAATAAAGACAAATTATATTTTTAATTTTTAAGGATCATATCAATATATAATTTGTTCTTTAAAATATCTTATTTAAATTGGAAATTTACTATAGAGTATGAATTTTGAATGATAAATAAATTCTCATTTTACACCTTATATATTATGAACACTTTTGCAAAAAATCTGAACAATTCATAAAATTTATTACTTGTTCATGGAAAATTTATATAAATATAATATATATATATATATATGTATATATATGTATATTTTTTTTTTTTTGTTTTGCATTTATAAAATAATATATCGAATTAATTAAAGGACAAATAGAAATTATAATAAGTTTTGGTAAACCAAAAAAAAAAAAAAAAAAAAAAAAAAAGAAATATAAAGTTTACGATATATTGCTATATAAATATTATTCCTTTATGAATATAAAATAATATAATTATATAACACTATAAATATATATTTATATAAAACTGTTGTATTATATTAAATTATATAGGTGTATTATATATATATGAAAAAATTGGACTATATAAAAAAAAAAAAATAATAAATAAAGGAAATAAGATAAAATAAAAGATATTTTCTAAAAGAATATATGACATAAAAAGAGGAAAACATATAATATATTATATATATATATATATTATATATGAGAATAAATAAAATGAGGACGTTTCTTAAAATTAAACCAAACATTAGGTATAAATATATATATTAATATATTTTACTTGATACTATGAAATATATAAATGAATATAAAATTGAAAAAATTAAATGTAATTTGTAAAATATATATAAAAGTAATATTTATTAAAAGTATTTATTATGAATTAACATTATAAATATAATGTAATATATATATATATATATATATATATATATTTATTTATTTATAATATATAATTATTATTATTATTATTATTTTTTTTTTTTAAAGATTAAGTAAAAATATATTATAAAAAAATTAAAATAATATATTTATTAAATCATTATTAAAAAGAATAATGAATATTTTGAAATATAATAAACTTGTATTTATTTGAATCTATAAGGATAAACACTTTAAATAAATAAATAAATATATATATATATATAAACTTATATTTTTATTGTTTAAATTTTATTTCCTATTTATTTTTATTAATTACATAAAATATAATATATGTTAAAAATATAGAAAGGGAAAATAATTGTTATAATGTATTTTTTTTTTTTTTTTTTAATTTTTTATATTTATATATTTTTTTAAAATGGTAAGTGGTTCTGTGAACAGATAGAATATTTGTATAGAACAATTATAAATGTTGTAAAAGTTGAAAAGTCGGTTTTTAAATATTTAAATAGAATTAATTTAAAAAATTAGCTTATATTATAACATGATAATAAAAAAAAAACCCAAGAAATAATAAAAAAACAAAAAAAAAAAAAAAAGAAAAATTATATAATATATAGATTATTTGACGAATAAATTTAAGAAATATATATTATTATATTTTTTTATAAGTTGAAAAATATAAATATATATATTATTTTTCAAATTAATTTTTAGAAAAATACGAAATGAACAACATTTAACCTCTTACTAATTACCTGATTAACTATTTTGTAAATATTCATTTTATATAATTTATTATTTAGTTACATATATTAGATATATAAATATATATATTAATATATATTTTTTTTTATTATTTAAAAGAAAATAGGCTTATATATATATTATATATATATAAAGATTTAATCGAAATATTTAAGCATGTATAATGGTAGTGCATATAATAATATAATAAATTATATATAAATATTATAAATTATAAATTGTTTTTATGTTATTGTAAATATAATAACATATAAGGTACAGTTCAATATTAGGATACCATATGAAAAAAAAAATAAAAATAAATAATAATAATAAAAATAAAAAAAAAAATAATAATAATAATAATAAATAATGAACCAAATAATATTTTATAATATTATAAAAATGTTTTATATTTGTATTTTATAAAAATATCCCTCTTGTTTTTGTTCTATTTTTTTTTTTTTTTTTTTTTGTAATATATATATATATATATAATATATTTTTATTTATTTAATTTCTTTTTGCGTAGTGGTTAAAATATATAGAACAAGAGGGAATAATTATTAAAGAGTTTACCAAGATTGTATGTAAAATATTATTTTATGAGATGAAATACGTTTTATTATGTTATATATATATGTATCATCATTTTAAATAATAATACATAGAAAAAAAAAGATATATATATATATATAAATATATAATATATTCTAATGATAATTCCAAAAATGTAACATAATAATATATTTGTTCCTAATTTATAATAAAATACATATATATTTTTTTTGAAAATATTATTGTTTAGAAAATAATTATATTATTATTATATATATATATATATATATATAATATTTAAATGGTTTAATTTATTTTTTATTTTATTTTATTTTTTTGTTATATTATGAATATTATATTTACCGTATGTACTTTTTTTATTTATCTAATATTTGTGATAGGATATGTAACACAAATAAATGGAAGATCGAAGTGTTTTTCAGAAATATATGAAAAGGCATGCAATGAAGAAGAATCAAATGTATATTGTATAAAAGATCATAAGAAGAAAAGTTCTGTATATACTTTTAAACACATTTTGAAATTATTATTAGAAAAAAAGAAATCAGACAATGATAAAATAGGTTTCGTAGAAAATAGTTGTGGTGAAATAAACAATTTTATGACATATGGAACCTTTTATGAAAAGGTTTGTTCATTTAGTCATTCTTTAGATACTTATGGAGGGAAAGGTATTGAAGCCAGGAAATATGATGAAGATAAAAATAATGGTATGTTTAAATTATTGGGTTTATATGGGAGTAATTCTATAAATTGGCTAGTTACCGATATGGGATGTATGATGAGTGGTGTCACTACAATAGTAATGCATTCTAAATTTAGCATAGATTTAATTGTAGATATTTTAAAAAGAACACAGCTAGAATGGTTATGTATAGATTTAGATTTGGTTGAAGGTTTATTGTGTCATATAAAGGAATTACCACATTTGAAAAAACTAATAATATTAGATACTTTAGTTAAATATAAGAAAAAAGGTATTAACGAGGAAGAAAGTGATGATGAAAAGAAATATGAAGGATTAAGGAAAGACAGCAACAATAAAAAAAACAACAAAAATAACAAAGACAACAAAAATAACAAAGGCAACAAAAATAACAAAGACAACGAAAAAAACCACCACCACCACAACAACAACAACAGTATTAATAATAAGAAGAATAAGACCGAGAGAGAGGGGGAGGGGGGGAAAAATGCACTACATGAATTTTCCAATTTAGAAAAAGATGTTAGCTCAGGGTCATTTGAATATGATAAGGAAAAATTAGAAAAGCTTAATGTTTTAAAAGAGAAAGCCAAGGAATTTGGAATAAGTATTATAGAATTTGATAATATGACAAAGGGTATTAAAAAGACAAATATGAAGATTCAGAATGAAGATCCTGATTTCATTACATCTATTGTATATACTTCTGGAACATCTGGACAACCAAAAGGTGTTATGTTAAGCAATAAAAATTTTCATAGCACAGTAGCACCATTATGTGATCATAATGTAATAAAAAACATGAAACCGAAAACCCATTTTTCTTATTTACCTGTATCACATGTATTTGAGAGAGTTTTGGTTTATATGGCTGTTATTCTTGGTATAAAAATAAATATATCGAGTAAGGATATTAGTTGTTTTTCTAAAGATTTATATAATTCAGATGTTGAGGTACTTGCAGGTGTACCTAAAGTGTTTACTAGAATATATACAAATATTATGACAGAAATAAATAATTTGCCAGTTTTAAAAAAATCGTTAGTAAAAAATATTTTATCTTTACGTAAACATTTTAATAATGGATCTTTTGGTAAATTTATTGAGAAATGTACTAATATATCTTCTCGAATAAAAGGTAATGTGAATCCAAAAATGCAAATGTTATTAAATGGTGGTGGTAAATTATCTTCAAAAATTGCTGACGAATTATGTGTTTTGTTAAATGTTGATTATATTCAAGGATATGGATTAACTGAATCGACTGGTGCTTTGTTTGTACAAGATGGATTAGGATGTAATACTGAAAATGTAGGTGGACCTATTTCTTCTAGTACCAGATATAAATTAATTTCTTGGGAAAAATATAAGGCGAATGATTTATGTCCTAAAGGAGAATTATTTGTTAAGAGTGATTCTATGTTTAGTGGTTACTTTTTAGAAAGAGAATATACAAAGAATGCATTTACTGATGATGGTTATTTTAAAACAGGTGATGTTTTTCAAATAAATGAAGATGGTTCTTTAACATTTTTAGATAGATCAAAGGGTTTGGTTAAATTATCTCAAGGAGAATACATAGAGACCGATATGTTAAATAATCTTTATTCTGTGATTCTTTTTGTAAATTTTTGTGTTGCATATGGTGATGATTCTATGGATGGTCCTCTGGCCATTATATCTGTTGATAAAAGTTTATTGTTCAAATGTTTAAAAGAAGATAATATGTTAGAAGGTACTGGAGTTAATGAAAAGAATTATTCAGAAAAATTAATTGACGAAATATTAAATCAATCTATTTATGTTGATTATGTAAAGGGGAAGATGATGGAAGTATATAAGAAAACCAATTTAAACAGATATAATATTATTAATGACATATATTTGACTTCCAAAACGTGGGACATGAATAATTACCTTACTCCGACATTAAAAATAAGAAGATTCAATGTATTTAAAGATTTTTCTTTTTATATAGATCAAGTTAAAAAGAAATATGAAGACAAATTAAAAGGCAGTAGTACAGATAGTAAGAGTAGTGTAAAGAGTG
This sequence comes from Plasmodium falciparum 3D7, assembly GCF_000002765.6. Lineage (NCBI taxonomy): Eukaryota > Apicomplexa > Aconoidasida > Haemosporida > Plasmodiidae > Plasmodium > Plasmodium falciparum. Next base: position 108,864 of record NC_004318.2, on the reverse strand, counting down.
GTGGCAAGAAGGAAGAAAAGGAAAATAAAAAGAACGATATAGGGGAAAATAAAGTAAAAAGTGAGGTAAAAAATGAGGTAAAAAATGAGGTAAAAAGTGAGGTAAAAAATGAGGTAAAAAGTGAGGTAAAAAATGAGGTAAAAAATGAGGTAAAAAGTGAGGTAAAAAGTGAGGTAAAAAATGAGGTAAAAAATGAGGTAAAAAGTGAGGTAAAAAGTGAGGTAAAAAGTGAGGTAAAAAGTGAGGTAAAAAGTGAGGTAAAAAATGAGGTAAAAAGTGAGGTAAAAAGTGAAGAAAAAAATGAAAAGAAAGCAAAAGAACGATTAACAAAATCAAAAATATCAAAACCTGAACAAAGAAATGTTTTAAAATGTGAACAAAATAATGCTGTATGTAATTTTCCGACAAATAAGAAAATAGTTAAAGAAACAAACTTAAAACAATTAAGAGTTCCAAATGTACCCGAATTACAAGTCAATGCATAAATAATATGGAAGTTCAATAATTGGGATATGAAATAAAAAATAATTGAAAGGTATATTAAGATATATAAAGGTTTTCTCAGAAATGATTTATTAACATTATTTATTATTATTTTATTTTATACTATTCTTTTTGTTTTATTTTATTTTATTTTATTTTATTTTATTGGTTTTGTTTTGTTTTGTTTTATTTATTTATTTATTTATTTATTTATTTATATATTTTTTTTTTTTTTTTTTTTTCTATTTTATTTTTTTTTTTTTTCTATTTTATTTTTTTTTTTTTTTGTTATATAATTTTTGTATATACCAAAAGATAAAAGTTGTCATCCAAATGATAAATCCATTTATTAATTTAATTCATTTTTTAAAATATTTTTGTATAAACAATATACATTTTAAAATTTTAGATAATGAGAAATAATATACTCATTATATTTAGACATAAAATTATATTTTTTTAATATATTTATATTTTTATGTATAACATATAAGAAAAAAAAAAAAAAAAAAAAAAAAAAAATTGTTACCTCCTTGTATAAGATACTAATTTATTTAAAGTTTACATTATATATGTATATATTTTCAAATATAATTAAATATATATATATATATATATAATTTTTTTTTTTTATATATGTATTTTTATTATTTTATTTTTGTTTTATTATATTATAAATAATTTTTGATATTGTTATTCACTAAGATATTTTAAATAATTAACTGATTCAATATATATTATATATGTTTTTACATTTTTAATTAATTTTTATCTTTTTTAAGTTTCAAAAATATTTAGCATTACAATGAATAATTTGGTAAAGATTTAAGAGTATAATATGAAAATATATATTATATATATATTATATATATATTTAGATATAAAAAGTTAAAGTATTAAATGTTTGTAAACATATATTATATTTTTGAAGGTTATATTATTACAATAATTTGAGACAAAAATATTAAATACAAAGTTTATGTTACAATGTTACTTATGAAAAAAAAAAAAAAAGGGGCATAATATATATATGCCTTTTTTTTTTTTTTTTTTTTTTTTTTTTTTTGTGGTTGTCAATTTAATTAAATGTTAATTGAAATTATTTCATTGAATATATTTGCTTTATATAATTTTGTATGTATTATATATATATATATATATATATATATATATATATATTATTATTATTATATGATGGATAATTATATTGCACTATGGAAAAGAAAATGATATTTTATATATATATATATATATATGTGGATAAATAAAGAAATATATACTTAGTTCTTCTACATATATGAACAAATATAATATTATTTATTTATTTTTTATATTTTATATTTATACATAGATCTTATATGTGTATATATTTATATAATTTCCTATAATATATATTTTCCATAATATTTTGGTATATTTATTATTCTCCAACATGAAAAATATATAAAACTATATGTATATAATATATATATATATATATATATATATATAAATATATATATATTATTATTATTATTATATGATGGATAATTATATTGCAATATATAAAAATATATGTATATATATATATATATATATATATATTTTTTTTTTTTTTTTTTTCCTTTCTTGTGTTCTGTTGTATAAAATAGTAAAAATTTTAATCACCATGTTGATATTACATAGTAATTATATTATATTTGTTAATTTGTTTCGGTTTTGTATTTTTTATTTTATTTTCTTATTATTTTATTTTTTATTCGTGATTAGATAATAAAATAATGTATTTCCTAGTTTATTATTTTGTAACGTTTTAAAAATTTCAATTGTTAATTATTTTATATAATATATATTTATATATATATATATAATCATGTTGTAATTTGTCATATTTGTTTTATATATTTGTGATTTTAATATTATATATTATATATAAATTGCTTATTATTTTAAATAATAAATAAATAAATAAATAAAAAAAAAATATATATATATATAATATATACATATATCAATTAGATAATTTCTATATTTTTCCAACAACATAAGTTTATTTTACTAGAAAATTAATTTTTTTTTTTTTTTTTTTTTATTCAAATAGTTTGTTATTATCCGTTGTTCAGGTGTTTTTTTTTTTTTTTTTTTTTTTTTTTTTGAATAGGATTTTATTTTACTTTTTACAAGATAAAATATTTATTCATTTTTTTTTTTTTTTTTTTTTTTTTTTTTTTTTTTTTTTTTATTATTTTTTTTTTTATTTTATTTTATTTTTTTTTTTTATATTTTTTAATTTCAAATTTGTAATTAGTTTTATTTTATTGTGCAAAAAAAAAAAACTAGAAAAATAATTTATTTTTTAATAAACATTTTTATACACTTTTTAAATATATTTGGTGCTTAAGAAAAAAAAATATGTATGACGTTATACAAAAAAAAAATATGTTATTATTTTAATATGGAACAATAATTTTTTTTATATATATATAATAAATCTGTTAATTTTTATAGTAGCAAATATTAAGTGCATATTATATAATGTGTATTGTATTTTTATTATTGTATATTATATAATGTATAATTAAATAAGAATAGAATAATTATATATAATTAAAAAAAATATATAATTATATATATATAGGTTTTTATTTTTCTTCTTTTTTATGTTTTAATCCGTTTGAAATATATATATTATATATAATTATATATATTTTTTTTAGTGTGTATTTATATTATTTATATAAATAATTAAAAAATTACATTTTTTTTTTTTTATTAAAAAAAATTAAAAAGAAATAAAAAATGAAGATAATAAGCAACCTAGGAAGTATGAACATTACTCTCTTTCACTTATGTTTCTTTGGATTTCTTTTTGTAATTTTAAATTTTACTTTAGATGTAAGTGTTATATATATATTTTTTTAATTTTTTATAAATTATTATAATATATATAATAAATATGTTGTATTTTTTATATAATATTTTTATATGTATAATAATAATAAATATATATTTATATATTTATTTATTTATTTATTTATTTCATTTTTTTTTTTTTTTTTTTTTTTTATATGTAGAATTCCAATTTTTCTAATGGAGGAGATATTTTGTTGAATAGAAATTTGTCAGAGGAAAAAGCAGAGGATGATTATAAAAAATCTTCTAGCTGCTCCTCCTTAGCATCAACAACAAAACGATCACCATCAACAGCATCAACATCAACATCATTAAGATCAGCATCAACAGCATCAACAGCATCAACATTAAGATCAGCATCAACCGCATCAACAGCATCAACAGCATCAACAGCATCAACAGCATCAACAGCATCAACAGCATCAACAGCATCAACAGCATCAGCAGCTTCAACAACACGATCAGCATCAGCAGCTTCAACAACACGATCAGCATCAGCAGCTTCAACAACACGATCAGCATCAGCAGCTTCAACAACACGATCAGCATCAACAGCTTCAACAGCACGATCAGCATCAACAGCATCAACAGCATCAGCAGCATCAGCAGCTTCAACAACACGATCAGCATCAGCAGCTTCAACAACACGATCAGCATCAGCAGCTTCAACAACACGATCAGCATCAGCAGCTTCAACAACACGATCAGCATCAGCAGCTTCAACAGCATCAACAGCATCAACAGGTTCAACATCAACAACACAATCACCATCAACATCAACATCAACAACACAATCACCATCAACATCAACATCAACAACACAATCACCATCAACATCAACATCAACAACACAATCACCATCAACAGGTTCAACATCAGGTTCAACAACCCGATTACCATCAACCGGCTCAACAATCCGATTTCCATCAACAGGCTCATCAAGGTTGGAAGATTATGAGAAAGAAGGTAGTAACGTAGATATTACAGAGGAAGAAGAGAAAGAAGCAGAATCAGTTGATGATAATAATAAAGAAGGAAATGAAAGTGATAATATATATTGTATGCTTTGTAGTAGTAATACTAGAGGATTCGGTTGTGATTGTAAAGATGCTGCAAATTATATATTAAAGAATTTAGATTTGTATGATGAACATGAAGCTAAAAAGCATGCATCAGATAGAACAAAAACATTTTCCAAAGAACTGTCAAAATTATTTAAAAAATTGAGAACTAAAGATCCTAATATGTTCAACAAGAACAAGATTGTTTTTCAAGATTTATCAAAAAAACATACATGGGATAAATATGAATTACATTTACCTGGTTTAGCACATGGAAAATATAATAATGAAAGGGATGTTGAATTAAATAAGAAATTAATTGATTTAGAAGATGGTTTTACAGATACTCAATATATACGTAAATTATATTCTTTGATTAATGAAAATGAAAAAGAAAAATTTGATGATATAAAAAGAAAGATATTATGTTATTGTGCAAGTAAAAATAAATCACTTCATCGTACCCCTGAAGAATCTGAACAAGCATGGAAATATGTTCAAAAATTAATTAAATTATATTATAATGATTTTGATAAGCATTTTGAAAAAGTATTTTTAATATGGTTAGCCTTAAGTGAAGGATTTGATGTTTTTGAATATAAGATGCTTATAGCAGCTAATAGATTATTATGGAGAAAATTATCTGACAAAGTTCAAGAAGAATCTAAAGTCATGATACAAGATTAAGATAATAAAGATTAAAGAGGTTTTATTATATTATAATTAAAATGTAAATTTATAAATAAATAAATATATAATATACATATATATATAATATATATATATTTATTATATGTATAAAATGTTTTAAGTATTATATATAATATATATATATCATTATTAATTTGAAAGAAATCTAATATGAAAAAAATAAAATAAAAATTATTAAATAATTTTAAATGTTTGTTTATATTATATATATATAATATATATATATATATATATAAATATAATTCTGTTTATATTTATATAAATATTATATAATATTTTATTGTTATATGTATTTTTTTGAACTTTTTATAAATGTGTATATATATAATATATTTGTCATATGTTCATTTATAATATAATATATATATATTATAGTAATATATGTATTTTTTTTTTTTTTTCTTTTATATATATATAATATATATTATATATATATTTATCCAATTTAAAATATATTATAATTTGAAGTACATTTTAAATTAACTAATTTTTTGTTATAACTTATAAGAATTATAATTAATAATTTCTATTATTATATATAATTAATTAAAAAATTGAACTTGATCAATTTTTTTATTTTTTGGTAAAAAGCAAAGCAAAGCAAAACAAAGCTTCATAGAATTTTTTAGGAAATAAGATTAAGAAAAGGAATCCATAAAAATATATTAGGAAATAAATAAAATGTTATTTAAAAAAAAAAAAAAATATATATATAATTTTGCAGTGAATTTTTCTGCTTTTTATAAATAAATAAATATATATATATATATATATATATATTATAATAAAATAATATCTTAAAAGAATTATAGGTTTAATAAAATTCAAATTACAAATGTATTAACAATTAAAATGAAAATTATAAAAATGTGTCGTAAACATAAATGAAGTTATCCATTCGTTTTTAATTTTTTTTCTTTTTTTTTTTAATTTGAATGAAATAAAAATATATTTTAAACATGATATATTTAGGTAAAAAAAAAAATAAAAATATTATATGAATTAATATTTCTATAATTTCTTAATTTTTATTTTAAGAATATAGACACAAGTTATTTTGTGAATAAATAAATAAATGAATAAATAAATAAATAAATGAATAAATAAATAAATGAATAAATAAATAAATGAATAAATAAATAAATGAATAAATAAATAAATGAATACATAAATAAATAAATGAATAAATAAATAAATGAATACATAAATAAATAAATGAATAAATAAATAAATGAATAAATAAATAAATGAATAAATAAATAAATGAATAAATAAATAAATAAATATATATATATATATGTTAACAAATAAATACATTTAAGTGAATTCAATAAAATGTAATATATATATATAATATATATATTTTTTAAAAATAATAAATATAAATATAAATAAATTGTGTACATGTTTATTAATATACAAAGGAAACAAAATATTTATAACACCAAAAAAAAATAAAATTAAATTAAAATATTACAAATTATTATATATATATGGAAAATATATCAAATAAAAAATGGTAATTCATTTTATTATATATTAAATTGTGTTCTATGGAACATATATATATATAAATATATATGTTTATATGTTTATATGTTTATATTTCAAATAATATATAAAACTTGTTGTGAATTATAATAATCTTCTAATTTGGATATTACTTTTTGGACGTGCTCATTTTCTAATATTCCAGATTTTTTAATTAAAAAACATAAATATATTATAAGTATTATAACAAGAATAACAATAATTATTATTGCAACAACTTTAGTTGCAGGATCAGGGGAGGCAACCGTAGCGCAAGCGGTTTGAAGTGACTTAAGTTTGCAACAGTTGGCAACAACATCAGCTACTTCACAGCAAGTTCCTGCTGCATTAGTAGAGCAAAGAATATTAACTGTATTTCCAGTAATAGTCATACAATGAGTACATGTTTTATAAGCAATATTAGCACATTTACATGCAGTAATAGCTGAAGCAGATAAGAGTTTACAACATTTAATTGTTCCTGCAACAAATTGTGCAGATAGTGCAGAAGCCTTGATACAAGCGATTGGTGTTGCTACAATAGAATGTATGGATTTTCCTATTGCAGCTATTAATCCTATTCCCACAGTATAACCTCCAATTTGATATTTATACACTTTTTCTTCCATTATTTCATAAAACAAACTCCATAGTTCGAAAAAAGATTTTTTCTTACCTTTTTTCTTTTTAAATATCTCTTCAAAATATTTTGGAAATGCTAATTCTATATCTGAACCAACATTTATAAATTCAACCAAATGATTCTTTATTATTAAAAATAATTTATATATAATACTTTCATTTTTGAATTTTTGAATTTTCCTTTTTTTTTTCATTAATTTATCTTTCAAAATTTTTTCATTTCGTTTTTTTTTTTCTTGTTCTTCCTTTTGATATTGTTCATATGATTCTAGTAATTTTTTTTTTTGTTGTTCTAAGAAAAGTTTTTTTAGTTCATAGTCTATTAATTTATCACTCTTCCAGTGGTATTTTTCTAATTTATCCTTAACAATTTGATCTTTTAATAATGAGATTTCTTTTAATTCATTTTTTATATAATCTTCGCATAATGTTTGTGTATCCAATATTTCTTTTTCTAATTTTTCAATTTCGTCTTTAGTATTATTATGGTCATTTTTATTTTTATCTGTAATTTTATTTTTCTTTTTTAGGTATTAGATTTTTTTTAATTTCTCCTTGATTATTTCATCTTTTATTAGTTTTATTTGTTTTAATTGATCTCTTATATAATCTAAGGTAATAACATCTGGTATGGTATCTACGGGTGTTTTATTAACTGTAGCATTTTGTTAATTATTCTTGTTAATTCTAGGAATGTTCTAAAAAAAAACAAAAACAAAAAAATATATATATATAATAAATATAATAGGAATTATAAGTATATTATATATATATGTATATATTATTTCCTTACAGTATGTGAAGATATGAATGTATCTAATAAAAGTGAAAAGAATAATATTTTAAAATAAATAAAGATCATGTTAATTTATTTCTCGGATTATTCTTATTTTATTTAGTTCGTATTTAGAATATAGAGATATTATTATAAATGTGTTCATTGTAATTTTATTTTATTATTATTATTATTATTATTATTATTATTATTTATTATTTTTTTTTTATCTATAATGTTTAAAAAAATTATGGGTTCATTATATTTTTACTTTTAGAATGTGTAAAAAATTAATATAATACCTATTTTATATGGTTGTTTAATATTAGATTAATTTACACACAGAAAATGAGATTTTATAAATATGTATTCAATTTATAGAAAATAAAAAAAAAGAAAAGAAAATATTAAATTATAATATATTTTGTTACAAGGGAATAATATAATAATTATTGTTTTTTTAAAAAATTAAAAATAAAAAAAATATATATTTTTATATATATCTTTATAATATATATATTCTTTGAATACTACTATTTTAGTATTATTTTAATTTTGTTCATATTTAAACAATATCTCCAATTTAACACTTGTAATAAAATAATATATTAAATATAAAAAATAAATAGTATTAATAAAATATGTATATATAATATATTTTTACAAATAAATTTTATTAAAGCATATGCTATAAAAATAAATAATATTTGAATATAAAATAAATCAGGGAAAATATATTTATAGAACATAGCACCTTCTACATAATAATATCATTACAAGGAATGCTATTTTGCTTATTAAAAAGGTTATAGGATATAATAAAAAGAAATATTTAAATAATAACTTATATTTTTAAATATATATTCAACTAGAAACATGAATATTATTAGTAATATATATATATATATATATATATATATATATATATATAGATTTTATATATTTCTTTATTATGAAAAAAGAAAAAAAAAGAAAACAAAAGAAAAATAATAATATAATAATAAAAAAAATTAAATTACTCATTTTTACTATATTATTTCCTTTTTATGAATATATATATAAAAATGTGTTATTAGAATTGTATAAGTTTCCTTATATATACCCTAAAAGAAATAGATGTCATATTATTATTATTAATACTAATATAAAGATAAGGGAAAATAATTAATAATAATAAAAGAAAAAAAAATAATAAATTGTAGAAATAAAAAAAAAATAAGATAATAAAAAATACTTTAATTATACTTTTCCAATATTAATATTATGATATTTATGTATATATAAGGCAAAATTAATACAAGAATGAAATGTATTTACTATATATATATTTATATATATATATATGGATATAAAACAATTTTAATTTATATAAATATTTTATATATATTAGAAGATAGTACATATATATTTATTAATAAAAAAAAAAAAAAAAAAAAAAAAAAGATTATAATATATGGCTTCACATACATCATTAAATAAATATATATATATATATATATATATATATATCTTATTTATATAAGATTTAGGTATATAGATAATATAACCATAATTATAAATGTATATTTTCCTATGTTTCATTTTAATCTAAGAAAAAATGTGTAACATTTTATTATTTATAAATATAGAAAAATATAATTAAATATATGGTACTATATATATATATATATTATTTTTTGTGTAAAAAGAAGTAATTTATCTATTAACATTATACACATTATGGATAATATTATAACAATTTTATGTATATATATATATATTTATTTATTTATTTATTTAAAATATATTATCCATTCATTTTATTGAGGTTTAATAAAAAGTATATATAATAATTAAATTATTCATGTATATGTATTTAACATGACATGTAAATATGAAACCTTGTGATTATAAAACTTTAATTTTGATATAAATACTCACAAGAAAATAATAATAATATAAAATAAGTATAATAAAAAATGTCGAACATGATTAAAAAAAAAAAAAATATATATTTATTGATTGAATCTACAAAACTATTTTTATTATCATAATAGTAGATAATTATGAAACCATCTGTATTTTTTATATCACAAGAATATATATATATATATGTGTATGTGTTGATGTATATAAAATCATATTCATATATATTGTAGCAGCCTAATGAAATAATTTAAGTGTCCATAATATTATTAGGATTTATTAATACATATATATATTTATATATGTTGTACCATCATATATATATAATAATAATAAAAGTAGATGCCAAATATTTATTAGCTAGGTTTTATATTTTTTTTTGGTTGCTGTCCATAATATTAATATATATCATTATTTTATATGGAGATTTAATAAAGTTATTATATATATTAAAAATAATATAATAATAATATCTATATTTATGTATACTATGCGTATCTTTAAAAATAATTATTATTTAATATAAGTGTTTATTATATATACAATATTTTATAAGTCAAATTATTATGTATTTATGGAGTATATAAATATTATGGAAAGAACAAATTTTAAAGGTTCTTTTTCATTTTTTATAATTATAATTGTTTTACTTTATATGTTTCACAAAACATCACAAGGACAAGAAAAAAGATAAATAAATAGTAAAAAAAAAAAAAAAAAAATAATAAATAATATTAGATAAAATTTGAATATATTTTTTATTATTATATCTTATAATTATATAATTAAATAATAACGATATAATATATAATTCGCTTATATATTATTATATAATACATATTAATGTTTATAATATTTTACTAGAATATATGTACTGAAAAATTTAAACATATATATATATATATATATATATATATATATATGTATGAATACATCAACACATTTATCAATAATATAATAGTTTGAAAACATTTTATTTTTCAATTTCTACATTATGAAAAAAAAGAAAAAATTATAAAATTTTACTGTATGAATAAATGTGTTTTATTTTATGAAGTTCAAATATTTATGTTTCTTTATGGTTTTTATTTTTCTTCTTATGAGGAAAAAATAAATAAATCAATAAAAATATAACACAAATGAAAGATATTATTATATGTGAAGCTAATATAGAATTGTTTACAATAATTGTCTTTTTAATAAAAAATATACAACATAATTAAAAGCATCTTTATATAGTAGTTTCATATTCATAATTTGTTCATGTAAATATTATAAGTGTTATTCAAATTCTTGTATAGAAGGAATCTTATAAAAACTACGAAATTTGAGGTAATATATGATTCTGAATTATCCATATTTTATATTTGTTATGATAATTGTTCTATGCTTATATATTTAATAGTAGTTCTTATTATAATATTATAATATTTTCTGGGTTCATCACATATTTTAACATAATAGAATATAATCTAATATTAGTATTTTTGAATGTTTTCATATTTTATTTTTTTTTTTCGACTACAACTTAAAGTAGGACGTAAGTTCATTAACATTATATTTAAAAAATATTAAGAAAAGGTATATAATTTGATATATATATATATATATATATATATATATATATATATATATATATATTTATATGTAAAATGAATAACACTTGAAAAAATGAATGTATTTATTTTTTGTACATATCGTGTGTGTATTAATATATTTAAAAGCAAATACACAATTTTTATATAATATATAAAATTAATTTTTATTTTATAAATATATTATGTAATTTTCAATACATTATTATATCCCAATATAGGTATTACATATATATATATGGGTGGGTTTATTATTACATATCAAAAATTCAGCTAGTTCAATAAAAAATTATAAAATATATGCTCATATAAATGTATACCCTTATTATTATAAAAATCATGTATAAAATATAATATAGTTTAATTGATTTTTATATTAAAATTTTTTTTTTTTCTTTACACAATATTTTTATTAAAAATGTTATGTAATATTAAGATAACATATTTATTATTTCATAAAAAATATAATCTGATAATATAAGGGTATAGTAAAAATTTAAATGTTATTTTATAAAAATGTAGTATGAACATAAACAAAATGGTTATATATAAATATTTCACAGTATATCCTATAACTATTGTAATATAACACATTATAATATATTACATATATATATATATATATATATTATATGATAAAAATAAATATTAAATATAAACACAAAAATAATTTATTAAAAAAAAATATATATATATGTATTTTTTTTTTTTTTTTTTTTTTTGTCAACTATTTTAGAGGTATAATTATGGACAACAAATTTGTAAAAATTTTTTTCTCCAATATATTTATCATGTAATGATACCGAATTATTTTCTTTAATATTTTGAAATATATATATATATATATATATATATATATATATATATGTAATTTTTTTTTTTTTTTTTTTTTTTTAAATATTTAATTAAGATATTACATAAATAGGGTTGAAAAATATATATGTATTTTTTTTTTTTTTTATAAGTAAGAATAATATGATTTTAAAAATATAATTTCATAAATTAATATAAATCAAAGTGTTATTTAAGTGGGTATATTTATATATATATATATATATATATATTTATTTATTTATTTATTTATTAAATTTCTGAAGAAATATTGTACAATAAATGATATAGTAGAAAAAATATATTACATTAAATTGTAAATATTTTATTCAAGAAATTTTATAAGATAATTATAATTACATAATATAAATTTATAGAAAAAGAATATAATTTTAATTTAAAATATTTTTTTGTATTCCTATTAAATTAATTTGATATATACATAAATGATATTGTATTTTAATATAAAGTAAAATATAAAATATTATATTGTTTTAATTTTTTTTTTTGTTTTTTTAATATAACAAAGATGTTTACTTATTTAAGTGTTTATATGTTAACATATATATATATATATATATATATATATATATTATGTTGTAATTATTATATAAAAATGATTCCAAAGTTGTGAAAATAATAAAGATATGTGGTTCTTATATTATATGTTATATGTATTTATATATTTTGTATAATAAATATAAATTAAGAATATATATATTTTTCTAATTTTATATAAAATAAAAGATATGATGACACATAAGACATATATATATATATATATAATTAGTGGATAGTATCGATAAAAAAAAATTCGAAATTAAAAATTGGATATGTCCATAGAATTATTCATTTATAAAAAATATCTTTTTGTTATTTATTTTGTACAATTTTACAAATAGAATATTAATAAAGCAACAGGAATATTTTATATGACATAATTTATGTGTTAAAATTATAAAATATATGAAAAAATACATACACATATATATATATATATATATATATATAAATTTTATTTATTATTTTTCCAATATATATAATACTAAATATAATATAATATAATATATTATAATGTATAATATAATTATTAAAAAAAATAATTACAATCATTACTATTATATAATATAAATCTGCAGTTAATATATAAATATATATATATTTTTTTTATGTGTCAGTATAAAAATAATAATAGAAAAAGCTATTAATTTTATTAGTATATTAATATATATTTTTATAATATACAATATAATATCATACATTAAATTATAATATATATTATTCTGGATATACAGATGCTGTGTTTTTTCCTTTTTTTTATTTTTTAAAATTTTTTATTTTTATTTATATATTTATTTATTTATTTTTTTTGTTGTTGTAATTATATTATTATAATATATAAAATAAATAATAATTTTTAAAACATATTTTATATTTATATATATATTAAAAAGTTAAATGAGCATTAATAAAATCATAGATATATTAGGGAGAAATTTATAAAAAAATATTACTATATAAGAAAAACAAAATAGCTAAAAAAAAAAAAAAAAAAAAAAAAAAAAAAAAAAAATTCAATTAAAAATAACGAATTAAATAAATATAAAAATTTAAATTTATATAAAATATAAAAATTTATATTATGATAAATATGAAAATTAATATGAAATATGTTTTTATAAATTGATAGTTATTAAAAAGCATATATATATATATATATATATATATATACTATTGGCATAATGTTTTAAATATTACATCTTACTATGTATAGGGATTAGTTTCTATTTACTATATTGTTGAGTGATTCTATAATATATGTTATAATATATATTTTATAAATATGTAGGAAGATGTTATATTTGCTAGGAACCCTTGGAAACTATTTTAATAAATTTTTTTTTTTATTACATAAAATAATAAAAAAAAAATAGTTAGCTTTTAATATATTATAATGCGTTAAATATTTATATATATAATATGTATATATTATTATATATGTATTTATATATTATTATATATATATATATTTATAGATTATTTTATATATATAATATTTACATATTATTTTATATATATATTTATATATTATTTTATATATATATTTATATATTATTTTTTATATACATTTATATATTATTTTTTATATATATTTATATATATTATTATATATATTTGTAAAAATAAATATAGATTCATTTGTATTACATTGGAATTTTATGAAACATATAGATTTAAAAAATGTATTATATTTTATTATGAGGCCTTTTATTTATTCTTTGTTTTCTTCTTTTTTTTTTTTTTTTTTTTTTTTTTTTTTTTTTTTTTGGGGATTCTTTTTCATTTGTTTGCATTTTGTTGTAAGATAATGGGTATTATAACCATTTGAATTAAAAAAATAAAAAAAAATATTTGTATCATGGAAAGATAATTCTTTTATAATATAATAATAACATTTAGGATTAATGTTATAATTTTTATTTTATTTTTCCCATATTTTTTTTTTTTTTTTTTTTTGGTACATAAAGATAATACAATATAAAATGTAATATTACAATTTTATTTTCATATAATATTGTGAATGAGGAAGTGTATTACATATAAATAAAAATGAAGCTCACAACTTTAAAATGTTATTATGTTTATTTTTATTGAATAAATTATTGTTATTATTATTATTGTTACCATTATTATTATCATGCGTAAGCAATTTATAAATATGATTATAACATACATACATACATATATACATATATATATATATATATATATATATGTAGGAAACATTCATAAGCATATATTAGTATCATTATATATTAGCATATTATATATATATATATTTATTTATTTATATAATATTATATATATTACACTTTTTTTTTTTCTTTTTAGAAGAATTTTCAAAGCAACGGTTACATTTCACCACATACAAGAAGCGTCACAAAAATAACTACATCGAGAACATTAAGCGAATTTGACAAATATAAAAATAATTATGATGATGATCCTGAGATGAAAGAATTAATGAAAAGATTTAATGAGCGAACAGCAGTACGATTGAAAGAATATGATGAACAAAAAAAGAAGAAGCAAAAAATATATAAAGAAAAAAAAGATAAAGATATAAAAGAAATTATTGTAAAAGATAAAATACAAAAACAACTAACAAAACAATTATCAAAGTTAGAAAAAGTAACTGATACGGACGATTTATTTAAAGGTAAAAATGAAAAAAAGGTAGCAACTAAAGGGAAAAAAGGTCGTAAAAAAAATAAGAAAACATTAGGTCAAACATTATCAGAATGGAACATTTTACCTAATATTGATATGTATGAATGGATACCGTTTTCTTCTAAGGAAGCTAAAGTTGATTGTAATATAAAAAATATAAAACAAGCTCTTACTAGAGTTGGTTATATAGGTCCTAATAAATTTGTTACTCTTGGTAGTAAAGATGGAAAAGATGCTATTGATATGGATAACTTATTTAGTTCTATTATGAGTTCTTCTAATGCTTTATATCAAAAATATATAGATAAAGATGATACATCTAATGGTAGTAGTTTTAAAAAACAAAGTGGTTTTCTCTCTTTTGCTCTTTATGCGTTATGGGAGATTTTTGAACATATTGTACTCCCCGTTGTCACTTCTATGTTGTTGAATGGTAACGATTCTGAGAGTCAAGTTTCTGGGGTTGATGGTCATGGACATGAAGTTGCTCATGGTGTTAGTGTACTTTATGAATCCTTTATTGCATTATATACTATAGCATCAATTCTATTAATTCTTTATTACATTTTAAAATATTATAGAAAAATAAGAATGGAAAAAAAAGAGAAATACATGAAAATATTACAAGATTAGATTTGTAGTGATGTCATAATAATTTTTCGTGCATTTTATATATATATATTTTTATTACAAAGATGATATATTTACATATTACATTTATATATCTATATATAATAATATAATATTGTTTTATTATTTTTTTGTTGTATTATTATTTTCTTAATTGTTTTTTTTTTTTTTTTTTTTTTTTTTTTTTATTTTATTTTATGTTTATTGCAAAGATGGAAATCTAAAATGTTACATATATATGTATATATATTATTTTATTATTTATTTTATTTTATAATAATTTGTTTTTTATAATTATATTTAACCTTGTATAATAAATAAATTCTAAATTAATATTATATTTGACATATATAGCACATATATATATATATATATATATATATATATATATATGTAAATATAATTTCTTTTTGTATATATAATTTGTTAGTTAATTTTAATATAATTGCATATAGATTTTTTCCTATATGTACACCTTTGTTTGGTGTTCATAGTTATTGTAGAATTTTATAGGCTATTAAAATTATTCAATGTACAAATTATATATAATAAGAAAAAATATAACAGTAGATATTAAGAGAAAAATAAATAAATAATTAAATAAATAAATACACTTTATTCTTTTTAATTAATATATTTCGTGTATAATATATTTTTATGCTAAAAAAAAAAAAAAATTATTTTTAATAAAATTGTAATAAATTGTAGTACATGTAAGGTTTTATTTTCGTTTTTAAATAAACATAATGTTTAGATATATGGAAAGGTTTTTTATTATAAATAATAAAGAGCATCCTTTAAAATACACAATATAAAAAATAAAATCTATTATATATTAAAATATAAAAGAAAGAAGAAAAAAAGGAAAAAAATATATTTATTGTGTATATAAAATAACTATTCGTTTATATTTTGTATCTCTTTAATTAATATTTTATAATAATAAAAAATAACAATAGTTATATATTTTTATATATTATGAATTTCATTTTTTTTTTTTTTTTTTTTTTTTGTGTGTATGTGTGTTATAGTATATATATTTGTAATATGTAATAATATATAATTAAACATATATTTTTCTTTGTGATTTTAATATATAGTTATAGTCATATATTAATTTACAAAAAATTATGGAGTACATATATAATATACAATTTTTATTTTTTCTTTAAATCATTGATATATATTTTTTAAACATATAACGTATAGGTACAGAATTAATATCAGTTATTTTATTTTAATGAATAAAAAAAAATATATATTTATAAAATGGTTATATTATATAAAAAAAGTTAATATGTATAAATTATAAGAAATTAAAAAATAAAAACTTGATATATAAATTATGCTATAACTAAAATAAAATATATAATATCACGCTATATCAATAACTTACAAGATTATATATATATATATACTTTTCATTATCTCTTTAAATATTGATAAATATATACATATTATTATTTAATTTTTTTTTTTTTTTTTTTTTCCATTTCCATTTATTTATTTTTAACCTTTTATATAAATAAAAAATTATTATATATATATACGTGTAATGTTTTGAGGGAATTTTTAAAATTTATATTCACAAAAACTGAAATTTGAAAAATAAATGTATGTATTGTGAAATCTATATTTTGCCATATTTTTTTGTAGAAAATATATATATATATATATATATATATATACAATTTTGAATATTTTATTTTTATATGAAATTGGTGTTTAAATATATTTTTTTAATTTAAGTAAAAAAAAAATAAAAAAGTAAATAAAAATAATATAAAATGTAACTTTGTATAAGATGTAATATTAAAAAAAAAAAAAAAAAAAAATATTCTGCTTAGAGAAAAAATCAAAAGTTTTATTTACGTTTTATAAAAATAGAATATATTTAATTATTTTTGATTATGTATTGATATATGATCATTAATAAAAAAATAATGAATGGGTAGAATTTTATAATTTGATTGTATATTATATATTTTATATAAAATATGAGTAAAGAATTTTATTATAAAACTTAAAATATAAATATCAAAAGAATAAAAATAATTACAAATTATAGTAATTCTCATTTTGACATGAATTTATTTTTATTTTTTGCTATTAAACAAGATATATAAAAATATTATTATGCAAAATAATTAACTCATATAGGATTATTTTATTATGTGGTTCTCTTTCTTTGTAAAGTATATATATATATATATATATATATATATATATATGTATATATGTTCAAAAGTTCCTTTTTAAATATATAATTGTATATAAAATTAATTTTTTTAAGAAAATATTATTAAAGTAATATTATTTATGTAACACAAATTATTATAAAATATAATTCATATATCATTAACAAGTAAAATTTTTCATATTCTAAAAATTTCATTACTTACATAAATGTTTCTTGCATTCATGTTTCCATGAATTTTTTCTTCTTCTATATAACCATATATATAATATTATAAGTGCAACAGCTACTAGAATTAGTACCAAAGCCGCGATACCATAAGGGTTAAAAGCTGTAGTAGCAGTACCCACAGCAGTTCCGACCCCATCACTAACACCATTAGTAGCTACCAAGACACCACATTTTTGAAGAGCTGCAACAATAGATGCATTATTAAACATATTAGATATAGTGATAGAGGATGCGCATTTACTACAGGTTGCTATACTGGCAGTAACAATTTTGAAGGCATCAACGGCAGCAGCTTTAGCAACTAACAAACCTATCAATGTTATGAATACACTACCAACTGAGCAAGAACATATACCACGGGTACATCTATGTTTTAAGTGTTTTAAATATTTATCTTTTCCTTTTGTAGTTGCTAGTTTTGCATTATTAGTATCGGTACATTAACATGATGATGATTTATCTGATTTTTCATCATCGTTTTGATACATACATGATTTTAACATAATATCATTTTTGTGACCAAACATTTCTTCATATATTTCCAATAATTCTTTTTCTAGCGTTGACATAGGTTCTGCATCATTACCACCTGTTAATTTTGTTTCGCTTTTTTCTACTAGTTCTTTTAATTGTTCATATGGTTCATGAGTTTGTTGATATTTTTTTATTGCTTCCTCGTTCAATTTGTCTATCATTTCCTTAAGTTCTGGGTCATTATGATAATGTGGATTATGGTTTTGTGTTTGTGCTAATAATCGTGATTTTATTGTTGTTCTTTGTGTGTTGTTTTGTATGAGGATTATATTATAATGGTTATTTATATAATTTTCCTAAAAAAAAAAGAAGATTAATAAATATATATTGAAAATGTAATAATTCTTTTATTATATATTTACGGCATAGTAATAATGATGTATTTTTGTACATACATTATGGGGTAATACTAATATATTTATCAGAAAGGTAAATAATAATAATTTAACGTAATATGTGTTCATTTTTAATACAAAAAAATAAATAAATAAATAATATATTATATTTGAAATTGTATTAATTTAATTTGTATCAATGATGTATTTTATTTTCTAATGTATGATTTAAATAATAAATTGATAAACGGAAATTTTCTTATAATTTAATGATATAATAACATTATATTTTCATCATAAGTATAAATTATTTTATTAGAATATTCATGGAATATTTAAAAAAGAAAAATAAATATAAAATAAAATATATATAAATTTTTTCTTGGATTTTATATATTATTATTATTATTATTTTATTTTTATTTTTATTTTTTTTTCTTAAAGTAATTTTTTTTTATATAAATGTAAGAATTATGATAAATTAACATTCAAGTAAATTTTAATAAATATTACATATATATTATAAAATGTTAATAAATAACAATATATTTTCCTGCAAATACACATATAAATGTGTGGATCAATAGTTGTTTTTGGTGTAAACCACATATATAACATAATAGCCCTCATGATTTTTATGAAATAAATATCTTAAATTATATTCTAATATAATTATTATTTTTGAAATAATAACAAAAATTCTTGTAATTAATAAAATATAATAATAATCTTAAAAATAAAATAATAGAATACTTTTTATATGTATTTTAATATGTATATATATTTTTTTAGTTTATTTTATTTTTGTTGCTAAGCATTATTCTATATTATAAAATGCTCTCTATTATATCTATTGTTTTATATTACTTAATTATTATATAATAATTTATAAATAATATATATATATATATATATATATATATATATATATATGAGTAATTAATAGGATATTTAAATGAATTATATATTAGCTAATTATAAAATGTAATATAATAAATTGAAAATATACAATTATTACAAAAATTCAATTTAAATGATTTTCAAAAGATACCACATAGTGACATACCGTATTTTATATGACTGTATATAAATATAAATATTATAATAATTTTGTATTTATAATTTGTATGTTGTAAATATTACATATATAAATTGTATTTATATATAATATCAAATATAATATATCATTTGTACAATATATAAAAAACTAATAGTATGATTATATTATAATAATAGTTTTCTTAAAGATGTACTTATTAAAAATAAACTTATAGTAATTGCTACTATTCTATAATAAAAAAAAAATCATAATAAACGTTTTATAAAAATATATAAATAGAAAAAATAAATTATATATATATATATTTATTTTTAATATATTTGAAGTTATTAATATTTATATTTTGTTTTAAATTTCCTATTATATTAATTATATGTATTAGTATAGTCAAGAAAAAAACAGATATGATATAAATATGATTATTCTAATACAATTATAATGATTATATATAATATTACTATTTTATAATAACACTTATTAGAAGATTAGGTTAATTCATACTTATTATGTTATAATGTGTTGATATAAGAATATATTGTGTTCAAAACATTTTTGTGATTAGTATATTAAAAAAATTATAAATAAATAAATATATATATATATAACATACATTTTTTACTAATTTAATGTTTGAAGGATTTATATTTATAACATATAATATATTAATTAATATATGATGTCATATCAATATATATATATATATATATATATATAACATCAAAGTAGAAATCACACAGGAAAAAAGAATTATGTTTTATATTAATAAAAATTATTTTATTTTTATTTTGTTTTTTATTTTTATTATTTTTTTTTTCTTTTGTTTGCAATTCTCTCTTAGGTTTTTATTTATTTAATTTAATTGTTCTGATGTCGTATTTTTCTTAGTTTATATATATATATATTTTATATTTTGTCCACTTTTTGTATTTATTGTGTTATGTTATTCTTAATAGTATATAAAAAGTACATAATAAGATATGAAATATATAAATTAATACATATATATATATTTTTTTTAATATATATATATATATATATATATATATATATACATATAATATTATAAGTTTTTGTAGGTAATATATTTGTCAAAATAAAAATATTTATTTATATTAATTTTTTTATTATATAAATATGGACTAATTTTTTTTTGTTTGAATAATATGTTTACTACAATTAATTATTATTACTATCATATATATATATATATATATATTTTATATTTTATTATATAACATTTAATATGAGGTATTATAAATAAATAAATATATATATATATATATATATATATATATATATATATGCCATATTCTATTTTCCTAAACAATTACATATACCTACACTTATGTGTTCAGTATTTAATATATATATTTAAAAATATATGATTTATTAAAGAATAAAAGTCTTAAAAAAAATTAATATAATCATTAAAATAATTAATACAATAAATAATGAAAAAAATTGACACATAACAAAATACACTATATGTGTACACTTAATACACATAAAATTATATAGTTACTTATAATGAAAAAAAAGACATAGTACATACAAAGAAAAAGAGTATATGTACCAAACGTCCTAACAACATCTACATAAAAAACACACCATATTTATTCTTCTAATAATTTGATATATTGGAGTTTTTTCTTCATTTTTTTTTTTCGTCTATAACGTAAAATTAAATAAATAATTATAAGTATAACAGCTATAGTCACTACTACTGTAGCAGAAATTACAATAGGATCAGAAAAAATAGTACCAACACTTGTCATCTCTGCAAATTTAACATTTGCAGTTTCGCCAGCTTTAATTGCAGCATTCCCTGCCTGTTCAGAAATAGTTTGTGCAAATTTACCTGCCCCACCTCTCATATTTTGTTTCGCAAAGCAAAAAACAACATTCCCTTCAGGATCTTTTATTTGACACATATTATTTACTTTGTTAACAATACCAACAAGAGACATTCTATGACTATAATTTCCTACATTTATCAAGTTAGTCCAATCAATAAAGGATACATTACCCAAGTTATATATTTTTTTCATTAGTTCTATCGCTTTGGCAACACCTAATTTAGCGGCAGCCGCTTGTGCGGCAGAATATATAACACTTCCACCTATTAATCCCAATTCTGGAACTGCAGTACCTAATACACCTCCACATTTTAAACAAGTTTTTTCCATTTTGTCTGCTAAAGATTTTTCGCAAACGCAAGTGGGTATATCATTGGTAGATATATCTGTTTGTAATGTTGACAACTTTTCTGTTAATTCCTTTTCGATTTTATCTTTTAAAATAATTTTTTGTATATCCTTTTCACATTGTTCTTTAAATTGTTTTCGTTTATCCTGAATCCTTTCGTCATATTCTCGAAATCGTTCAGACGATTGATGATTAAAATTTTCCATTAGTTCTTTCATTTCGGGGTCATTTTCATAGTTAGATGGTGCGTATAATTCGCATTCGCATAATGTTCTATGTGTTTTTGTTAGTTTTGTATTTGATGTATGATATGTGCTGTTGTTATGGTTCCTTTGATTAATTACCTATAATAAATGATATATATATGTATATTATAATTAGCTGTTTATAATTTTATATATTTGTAATAAATATGTATATTTTTTGTTTATATATATGTGTATATTTTGATAATATATAAGTTAAATGGATATAAAGATATAATAAATATATATATGGTATCGTAATAAATATATATATTATAATAATATTTTTGAATATTTTGTTTATTTATCACATAATGTTACCAATATGTTTAATGGTAGAGCAAACAATAATATATTAATATAATGGACTTTCATTTTTTTTTTGTTGTTATATTTATAATAATTTATGATTAAAATTATAACAAAATAATTGATATATATAATACCTTATTTTATTTTGTAAATAAATTAAATATGTTTAACCTAAAATATTATTATAATGTATTTAATATAATTAACAATTAATTGCCATTGTAAAAATATATTTTTGTTTTATATGGAACCATATATGCACTTTTATATATTACAAAAAAAAAAAAAAAAAAAAAAGTGTAAAAAATTTAATATTAAAAAAATTTATCAAAACATTTTACATTTTTTATAATTTTTTTTTTAATTTTTAATGAAATTTAATTTTATGTAACAATAAATTATAATGGTAATTTTTTTTATTTTTTTCATATTTTTTATTAACACGTTACTATATACTAATAATAGAACGTATTTTTGTGTTGTAAATTATTTACAAATGTGTAAAACCATAGTTTTGGAAATTGCATATGACACATATATATATAATAACATTTTAAAACATATATATGAAATACATATGATATAGTTATTCTAATATATATGTTCGTTATATTGCATTTATAAAACAAAATTAACAACAAACATTGTTTGTCGTAATAAATGATATAAAATGTTTCTAAAATAATGATATATATATATATATATTAATAAATCAATTTGGATATATTATGTTATTTGTTTTATTCTAAAATTTGTTGTATGTTATAAAATTCCCTCTAATTTATCTGTATTATTACTAAGTTTAATATTATTATTTTTATAAAAATATTACAAATAACTTAAAACATTCATTTATCATTAAAGTATTAAATTATATAATTATCGCAAAAAATATTAATATTTATTATTATTAAAAGAAAAATTTAACAAAATAAGAAAATATACTTACTATTACATAATATATTCTATTGTTTTATGCTATACAAATATATTATATTCATAAGGTTTATTATTATATATATATTTCTTAAAATAGTAGTTATACTAGTTCACAAACTATCATACATTATTTTTAATATTACATGTAACAAAATAATTAATTACTATATATTTTAATAAATATATTATTATTATATATTAAAGAAATAACACAACCTTATATATACTATGAAAAAACAAGGAATCATTTATTTTTATTTTATACGTAATTAGAAACATTGAAAAAGAAAAATTAAACCAGAAAAAAAAAAAAATTAATAACTAGAACAAAATGAAAAAGCAAGAACGAATCAAAAACAACAAAAACAGAAAACATTAAAATATTGTTATAATAACATAGACTTTTTGATACCATATATTGTTTTTATTTTAGAAAAAAAATATTTGTTAACGATATGTGCAATAATTTACCGATGGATGAATTCCATAAATTAATAGATACATGGATACTATTAAAATTGAATTTTGAAATTCTTGATGGATATTCACGAACAATTATATATCATAATATTATATATTTTATATTTGTGTTATTATGTATTCCTTTATATAACAACTGATATAAAAGAATTTAATAAATATATGTCATATTATGTTCTTAAAAAAAATTGATATAAATATATATATATATATAATGTTTAAAATAAATTAACAAATACATTATTTATTAAAAAATATGTGTTAAAAAAATTATAATAATCAATAAATAATAAATACAATAACTAATAAATAAATAGGATGGTAACAAAATAAATTATATATATAAATGAAATAAATATAAGAAAAATATAATTATTAAAAATAATAATAATAAATATTTTATATTATACTAACTGTAATGTGTACATAAACGTAACCATCAAGAATAACATAATGTAATAATATCTATTCTTCTAATAGTTTTATATATTGTAGTTTTTTCTTCATTTTTTTTTTTCGTCGATAACGTAAAATCAAATATATTATTACCATAATTAAAACTATAATCAATATTACAATAATCGAAGCATATATAGAAGTTGTGGAACTGTCAAATCCAGCTTCTATCAAAGCGTTCTGTTTAGTTATTATTTTAGAAGAAGTTGCAGAACTTACCTCAGTAGCTTTGAAACTAGCAGTGTCTTTAGCTTTTTCAACAAGTTGGGTTACCGCTCCTGTTATAGCATCTTTCTGTTTAACAAATGATTTACCAGGATCTGCAACTATCCTTAATGTTTTACGAACATCGCAAAAAGCCTGATTAACAATTTTCCCTGAAAACGCATCACAGGACGCAGTCATTTGAGTATCAATAGCACTAGCAATCGTTGTGACATCACTATAAGACGTTGAGTTAAAAAAGGATTTCAATGATGTTCCATTTAAATTATCTATATGGAAATATCTTTTTAATGCTCCAATAATTGCGTTCCTACCTGCAGCTTCACCTGCAACAGCACCCTGAGCAGCACCCTCAATCATAGCCGCTTTAGTAGCAGCAGCAATTGCATCAGTTTTCCAGGCATTTAAAGCATATAAAAGACCTCCACCTATTGAACCCACTTCAGGCATTGCCGCACCTAATATACTTCCACATCTCAAACATACTTTTTCCACTTTATCTGCTAACGATTTTTCGCAAATACATGTTGGAATGCCGTCACTTTGTATATCCGTGTGTAGCGCAGAAAATTTTTCGGTTAATTCTTTTTCAATTTTATCTTTTAAAATAATTTTTTGGATTTCCTTATCACATGTATCTTTATATATTTGTCGATTTTCCTGCAACCTTTCATCGTATTCTTGAAACCTCTGTGTTGTACGATCATGAAATTGTTGCATCACCCTTATCATTTCAGCATCGTTGTCATAGTCAGATGGTGCGTATAATTCGCATTCGCATAATGATCTATGTGTTTTTATTGATTTTGTTTTTGATGCATGATATGTGGTGCTGTTATGGTTCCTTTGTTTATGATCCTATAAAAAGAATGTAATATATGTATGTATATTATAATTAGTTGTTTATTATTTTATATATTTGTAATAAATATGTATATTTTGGTTATATATAAGTTATATGGATATAAAGATATAATAACTATATATATTATATCGGAAAAAAAATATATATTATATTAATATTTATTAATATTTTATTCATTTATCACATAATATTACCAATATATATAATGGAAGCGCAAACAACAATATATTAATATAATGGACTTTCATTTTTTATTTGTTATTACATTTATAATAATTTATGATAAAAATTATTACCAAATAATTGATATATATTATACCTTATTTTATGTTATAAATAAATTAAATATGTTTAACCAAAAATTTTAATATGATTTATTTAATATAATTAACGATTATTTCCCCATTATATCAATATATTTTTTTTTCTGGAACCATATTTGCCTTTTTATTTAAAACATTATAAAAAAAAAAAAAAAAAAAAAAAATGTAAAAAAATTAATATTAAAAAAATTTATCAAAACATTTTACATTTTTTATAATTTTTTTTTTAATTTTTAATGAAATTTAATTTTATGTAACAATAAATTACAATGTTAATTTTTTTTTATTTTTTTCATATTTTTTAATAACACGTTACTATATAGTAATAATACAACGTATTTTTGTGTTGTAAACTATTTAGAAATGTGTAAAACCATAGTTTTGGAAATTGCATATGACATATATATATAATAACATTTTAAAAAATATATATGAAATACATATGATATAGTTATTCTAATATATATGTTCGTTATATTGCATTTATAAAAAAGAAAATTAACAACAAACATTGTTTGTCATAATAAATGATATAAAATGTTTCTAAAATAATGATATATATATATATATTAATAAATCAATTTCGATATAATATGTTATTTGTTTTGTTCTAAAATTTGTTGTATGTTATAAAATTCCCTCTAATTTATCTATATTATTACTAAGTTTAATATTATTATTTTTATAAAAATATTACAAATAATTTAAAATGTTCATTTATCATTAAAGTATTAAATTATATAATTATCACAAAAAAATATTAATATTTATTATTATTAAAAAAAGAAAAACAGTTAACAATATAAGAAATTATATATACTATTACATAATACATTATACTCTTTTATGTTATTGAAATATATTATATTCATAACGTGTATTATATATATATATTTCTTAAAATAGTAGTTATACTATTTCACAACTTGTCGTACATTAATTGTATTATTTCAAGTTGAAACAAAATAATTAATTACTATATATTTTAATAAATATATTATTATTATATATTAAAGAAATAACACAACCTTATATATACTATGAAAAAACAAGGAATCATTTATTTTTATTTTATACGTAATTAGAAACATTAAAAAAGAAAAATTAAACCAGAAAAAAAAAAATTAATAACTAGAACAATATGAAAAAGCAAGAACGAACCAAAAATAACAAAAATAGAAAACATTAAAATACTCTTATATTATCATGAAACTTATACGTATATATTTTTTTTTTATTTTAGAAAAAAAATATTTTTTAACATTATATTTAATAAATAGTCAATGGATGAATTTCATTAATAAATAGATACAGTGATTCTATTAAAATACAATTTTGAAATTCTTCATGGATATTCACGAACAATTATATATCATAATATTATATATTTTATATTTGTGTTATTATGTATTCCTTTATATAACAACTGATATAAAGAAATTAATAAATATATGTCATATTATATTCTTAAAAAATTATATAATTATATATAATATTTAAAATAGATTAACATATACATTATTTATTAAAGTAAAGATACTTTTAAAAACAAGGATAATAATCAATAAATAATAAATAAACAGGATGGTAACAAAATAATTATATATATATATGTAATAAATATAAAAAATATATAATTAATAATAGTAAGAATGATATATTAATCTAATGTAATGCATACACACAACTATCCATCAAAAACACCATAAGGTAATCATATCTATACTTCTAATAATTTTATGTATTGCAGTTTTTTCTTCATTTTTTTTTTTCTTCTATAACGTAAAATTAAATATATTATTACCATAATTAAAATTATAACTACTACTGCAACGATAGATGCTATTATAGGAGTATAGTAAGGAGTAGTTGCAGCTTCTATAGCTTCTATGTTCGTTTTTATAGCTGCTGCTGTTTTAGATGCAGCCACCTGAGTCTTTGCAGCTTCAGCAGTAATTTCAGCTTTATGAACAACGTCGGTTATCATCCTTGTTATAGCATCTTTCTGTATAACCATAACTTGACCAGGTTTTGCAACAAGATCTAATTTCGTACGAAGACCGCAAATAGCGTGATTACCAAAGGAATTCAACACACAAGACGTATTCATTTCCGTATCAATAACACTAGCAATAGTTTTGACATCATTATAACGCGTTGTAGTAAAAAAGGATTTCAATGTTGTTCCTTTTAACTTATCTATAGAGAATATTTTTTCAAATATTCTAATAATTGTTTTAACACCCATAGCTTCACCAGCAATTTTACCTGCTGCTGCACCTGCTTGTTTAGCTAATTCCGTAGCCGCTGCAATTTCTGTAGTTTTCCAGGCATTTACAGCAAATGCAGCAATTTCTCCTAATACTCCTGAAGAGGGTACAACAATCCCCCCCAAATTTTGTGCACATCTCAAGCATCCTTTTTCCACTTTATCTGCTAAGGACTTTTCGCAAATACATGTTGGAATGTCGTCACCTTGTATATCCGTGTGTAACGAAGAAAATTTTTCGGTTAATTCTTTTTCAATTTTATCTTTTAAAATAATTTTTTGGATTTCCTTATCACATTTATCTTTACATATTTGTCGTTTTTCTTGCAACCTTTCATCGTATTCTTGAAACCTTTGTGTTGTACAATCATGAAATTGTTGCATCACAGATTTCATTTCAGGATCGTTGTCATAATTGGACATATATAATTCGCACTCGCATAACAATCTGGTAGTTTGTATATGATGTGGTGAGATGGATGGTTTTTTGTGGGTATTTACCTATAAAAAATGGTGACATATATATGTAATGTTTATTTGTAGTTTATGATTTTATATATTTGTAATTAATATGTATATTTAAACTATATATATAAGTCATATAGATATAATAATTATATTTATGAATATTTTATTTATTTATCACATAATGTTACCAATATATTTAATTTTAGAGGAAACAATAATATATTAGTATAATGGATTTTCATTTTTTATTGTGATACGTATATTATTTTATGATAAAAACTATAACTAAAAAAATCACATAAAATATTTTATTTTGTGTTATAAATACATCAAATATGTTTAACATAAAACATTATTATAATACATTTAATAACATAATATACAATTATTTTCCCATTATATAAATATATAATTTTTTTTTTTTTTATAATGGAACCATATTTGCCTTTTTATTTAAAACCTTAAAAAAAAAAAAAAAAATTAAAAATATAATATATCAAAATATATTACATTTTTTATAATTTTGAATTTTAATTTTTAATAAAATTTAATTTTATATCATACGATAAATTACAATTAAAAAGGTTTTTTTAATATTTTTCAAAAATACGTTACGATTTAGTAAGAACTTCTATTTTTTTGTTGTAAAATATATATATATGTGTAAATTAATAGCTGTTGAACGTGTATACCACATATAGTTTACAATTGGGAAGAACATATAAGTGAAATTGATATTGCAACATGTATGTTCACAATATTGCTATTACATAAGAATCATTTTATATCATAACATGTGTTATTAAATGTAAAACGAACAATATATGTATTTTAAAAGTAATTAAAACATATATATTTTAATAAAGTATTTATATATTTTTTTTTATTTAGTTTGTTCTAAATATTGTTGTATGTTATACCTTTCTCTCTAATGTATCTAAAATTATATACATATAAATATATATGTATATTTTTAAAATTATATTCTATTAAAAAAATATATATTTATATATAATATTAAAAATAAATTTTAAAAAAGAGAAAGTATTAATATAATAAAATACTATTGTACAGTTTTATGTAGTGTTGTACTTTATACAAATATATTCTATTCATAATATAGAAATTATTGTAATGTTTTTATAATATATATGTATTATATTAAATATTAAAATGGTAGATATATTATTTTGGAATTTATTGATATAATAAATGTAGGATTACTAGTTGTAACAATATATCTATATATATTTAAATAAAAAAGAATTATGTTAATTATTATTATTATATATATATTGAAAAGAAATATACGACTTTATATAATATAATAAATACGATAAAAAAAAAGTATATTTCTGTTATGTTCAATTACTAATATATATATATATATATATATATATATATTATATTTGCATATTTTTTCTAAAATGGTAGTTATTTCCTATAATAATAATAGTATGTATAATTTAAAATAAAAAAAAAAAATAATAAAATAAAAAGCACAACACAACATATCAAATATATAATGTAAAAAATATATTATAAATAATGACAGAAAGAAATTATATTGGTTCATATGAGAACAGATCCTTCTGTAACATTATATATAATAAACAACACATCTTTACATTTTGTGAATTAATAATTGTGTTAACACATCCTAATTTCAATTTTATTTATAGATAGTATGGGATAATTACATATATGTATATTATTGATTATTAATGTAATAATATATTATGATTAGATATAGTTCTATAACAATTATAAAGAAGTATATATATATATATATATATATACATATATACTCTATGTTCTAATTTAAATATTTGTTTTTATTATTATAATAATAAATATTCATCGCCTTAATATATAAACTATTGTTCGTCCAATTAATTTATACATTTATCTAAATTTTACATATACATAATAATAATGGTAATGACAAATACTTAAGTATATAAAAATTCCATATTATACCAATGATAAATGGTGCCATATATTTAGAGTTAACTTATTTTAAAATATAATCATTTTATTTTTATCTTTTAATGTGTTCTCATAAATTATAGAATATATATATGTATATTATTAAAAAAACAAAATAACAATTTTAACGAAACATAAATATCGAAATGCCTGTCTATTACCTATTGAATATATATTTTACAAAAATATAAAAAAATTTATATCACAATTAAAAATAATTTATAATTGCATTGAAATCTTTTATATAGTCATGACAATATAAAACTATAGAGATGCATGCTTTGTTAACATGGTGGTAGCACCATTCATATTATACATGTTTATTGATATGATATAGTTAATTATTAATCTATATATATGTATAGTAAAATGTATCAAATAATAAGACAATAAAATAATATAATTGGCTTATTTTATATATCTAAATGAAAATTCGTTTGCAAATTTTATATGAAGTTAAAACTGTGATAATAAAACGATGATAAGTATTATGATAATGGTTATTATAATTATAGCAATTATATTACCTTATAATTCATAATATACAACTACTTATTAACAATACGTCAATTTTATAAAACGTGAATAAATAAAACAGGAAGGTATAAATAATACTAACCATAAAAGATATAAATGGATGTTTCTAAAATATTTTTTGTTATATTTTTTTATGATTTTATCGTAATATATATATATATATATATATAATAACGCACATATATATATATATATATATATATATATATATATGTATTATGTAAATAAAAATTATATAAAATATGTAAAACGAAATTCATAGCATAATAATAGTTATTTAGTTGTGATGGTTATTAGATACACTTTAATTTTTATTTAAAATATAACTTATTTCTATGAAATAATATATAATAATCATATTAATATTTGTAGTATCAATTTTTGTACATAACACATATGTATATTATCTATATATTTTTTGTATTTTATTTGAATACATAAATTATTATATATTAATACGACATTCATTTTACTTTTTATATTAATTATATTTTTTTTTTTTCTTCAGAGTATAATCATATATGGTAAAAGTGAAAAAAAGGATGAAGGAATTTATCATATTATATAAAAGATTATTTACTTATAAATATCAATGTTATCATCATTTTAGGGGGTAAAAAATGTATATGTTGAAATATTAAATAATCTACATTGTATACATCAATGCATGATATTGGAGTGGCACTATCATCTACAGACATTGAACATACTCTTAATTTTTATAAATTAGATAAAGATGGAAAATCAATTGATGAAATGAAAAATTATATTTATGTTTTTATAAAGTATTATGATACATTTAAAAATGATTTATTTAATGAACATAAGACAATATTTACAGAAAGGATAAAAAATACACAAAGATTAGATATGTAAATTAAATTTATATGAATGTCAATTATATTGTTATATGGGAAAATATATATATATGTATAGTATTACTCTATTTTATAAAAACTTAATATAACGTATATTTATTAAATGCTTTATATTAGTTCGTATATAAAGTAATAACTAATAACACAAAAAATATAAAATATATTATAAAATATAATTATTCGTGAGTATTCTTCAACAATTTCAAAATTAAA
Organism: Plasmodium falciparum 3D7; assembly: GCF_000002765.6. NCBI lineage: Eukaryota > Apicomplexa > Aconoidasida > Haemosporida > Plasmodiidae > Plasmodium > Plasmodium falciparum. The sequence continues at coordinate 75,817 of NC_004318.2, read as the reverse complement.
TTTTAATAGTATTAATGTATCTATTAATTTATGGAATTCATTCATCGGTTATTTATTACACATATTGCTAAAAAGTGTTTTTTTTTAAAATAAAAAAAAAACATATACCTATAAGATTCATGCTATTGTAGCAATATTTTAATGTTTTCTATTTTCGTTGTTCTTTTTTTGTTCTTGCTTACTTATTTTGTTCTAGTTATTAATTTTTTTTTTTTTTTTTTTTTGTACTAATACGTACTATCATCATCATTATAGTTAACAATTTTATTTTTAGAAATATTAAGAATTTTTTTTTTAAAATTATAAATTATGTATAAATTAAAAATAAATAACTCGGTTTTTTTTTTTGGTAAGATGTATAACATTGTGTTACTTATTTAATATATAATAATAATATAATTATTAAAATATATAGTAATTAATAATTTTGTTGCAACATGTAATAATACAATTAATGCATGATAAATTGTAATATACTATGATTATTTTAAGAAATATATATATATATATATATATATATATATATATAATAATTAAAAATAGAATATATTTGTATAAGATAAAACACTACATAAAACAATACAATATATTGTGTAATTGTATATATAATTTCTCATTTCATTAATTGTTTTTTTTTTTTTTTTTTTTGAATTTTCTTTTCTAATAATAATAAATATTAAAAACATTTTTTTTGTAATAATTATATAATTAAATAATTTAATAATTAATATTTTTTTAAAATAAGTTCAAATATTTTTATAAAAATAATAATATTAACCTTTGCAACTACGTAGATAAATTAGAGAGAAAGTTATAACATGCAACAATTTTTAGAAGAACAAAAAAAAATAATAACAAAACCTAAAAGAAATACAATTACTATTAGTTTGAAAAATATTTATTTCTTTTATTATGATACAAAATGTTTATTTTAAATTGTTTTATAAAATTGAAATAATACCAATTTTATATTGTAATATATATTCATATATGTTGTAATAAGTTCTTATATACTTATTGTATACCTTTAAAAATTAATTCTCTACACATTTTTATTTTATTTACATCTAAAAACTATTTATTTGTAACTATAGTTTTATTTATTATATACATATATATTAAAATAAAATTAATATTATAATTTATCGTATGATATAAAATTAGGTTTTGTTAGAAATTAAGATGGGAATTTATAAAAAATATGGAAATATTTTACTATATTATTTATTTTTTTCTTCCTATTTATTATTTTTTTATTTTTTTTTTTTGTTGTGAATAAATGGGAAAAATATGGTTGCAGTAAAAAAAATATATTTTTATATAATGGGAAAATAATTGTGTATTATAGCACAAGCCTATAATAATATTTCAGATTAAAAATATGTAATTCTTATATAGAACAATAAAATATATTATGATATATGAATCTTTTTAGTTATAATTTTAATCATAAAATAATAGTAGTATCACAATAAATATGAAACTGCACTACACTAAAATATTATTATTTTTCTTTCCATTAAATATATTGTTAACATCATATCATGTATGAATGAAATATTTATAAATATATATATAGTATTTTATAATTTATGGTAAATAAACCATATACATAATTATAACAAATATATATAAAATAATATACTCCAACTAATTATAACATACATGTATATATTACATTCTTTATAGGAACATAATAAAAATAAACCATACATCACATCACATACACCAACTACTACCTCAAGAGTTTTAAGCGAATGTGACCTATATATGCCCAATTATGATAAAGATGCGGATATGAAATCTGTGAAGGAAAACTTCGATCGACAAACGTCACAACGTTTTGAAGAATACGAAGAACGTATGAAAGATAAACGGCAAAAACATAAAGAAGAACGTGACAAAAATATACAAGAAATTATTTTAAAAGATAAAATCGAAAGATCATTAGAAGAAAAAGTGGAAAAATGTTGTCTTATATGTGGGTGTGGGTTAGGAGGTGGTGTTGCACCATTTGTTGGATTATTTGGTGGACTTGCTGTAAACGAATTGAAAAAAGATGCTGCGGTTGCTGCTACTGAAGCGGGTATTAAAAAAGCCATTGAAGGAGTAGGAAGTATATTTTATCTAGAAGAGGGATCTCCTATTCCATGGATGAACAAGATTCACGCAGGAAATTATAATCAGAAAATGCCTCTTGTTACAATAGTAAACTCTATATATAATAATTGCGAGGATGATCCATCTTCTGCAGGTTCTTTATTTTGCCAGGCTTCAAAGTCATTTATTGAAGAAAGACAGCGTCCTGTGTTTACTAAAACTATTTCAGAAATGGCAGGAAATGCTGCAGAAGCTGCTGGAAAAGCAGCAAATGAGAAATATGCAGAGATGACAAGTGTTGGTACTATTTGTTCTGATCCTATTGTAATTTCTGCTATAGTAGTAGTGACTATAGCTGTTATACTTTTAATTATTTATTTAATTTTACGTTATCGTAGAAAAAAGAAAATGAATAAAAAACTCCAATACACAAAATTATTAAATCAATAAATTTATGATTTCACCATATTAAATTCAATTTAATGTTTTGTGAATTTTAAATTTATAATGCAAGGATATTAATATTATTAAATTTTTATAACATTATATTTTTTTTCTCTATAATTTTTTTTTGTTTATTGTTATGTGGTTATTAAATTATTTAATTTATATTTATTTTTTTATTTTTAGTGAAACGAATGTAATATATATATATATATATATATATATATAAATTTAATAAAGGTATTATATTAATATATATTGTTTGTATATATAAATATATATATATATATATATTTATAATACTCTATTTAAGAACACCCTGTAACATATATTTAAAATTCTTTTATAAAATAATATGTAATGGTATATATTATAGAATAAATATATTCTATTATTAACCTATATTGATATATTATCTAAAATATAATCATATTTATATAATATAAACTAATATAAATAAATATAATGGTAATTATTAACATTTATCTTTATCATTTTATTTTTATAATATATATAATAGTTATTTATTATTATTTTACATTACAATGTCATGTGAAATATAAGACATTATTTTAATTTTTTTTTATTTTTTTATTTTTATAATTTTCCTTTTAATAAAACAAAATATGTGTTATATTATTACAAGAAACATATTAAAAAAAATTATAATATATATAATGTTTTTAATATAATAAGCACAAAAATATTTTTGAAACTAAATATCTAAATATCGACACATTACAATATAATAATAATGAATTTACCTAATCTTACAATAAGCATTATTAAAAACATGTAACGATATATTATATTTAATAATTATAATTGTATTAAAATAACAATATTTATATGATATCCTTTTTATTTACCTATTATAATACATATAATTAATATGATAGGAAATTTAAAACAATATATAAATATTAATAACTTGTAAAATATTAAAAATAAATATATATATAATTTATTTTTTCTATTTATATATTTTTATAAAACGATTATTATTATTATTATTATTATTGCTTTTATTATATAATAGTAACAATTACTATATGTTTATTTTTAAAAAGTACATATTTAAAAAACTTCTATTATAATGTAATCATACTATTAATTTCTTATGTTTTGTACAAATAATATATGATATTTCGTAATATATAAATATAATATATATATTTAATGCTTCACAACCTACAAATTATAAATATATTAAAATTAAATTATTTATATTTATACAAATAAATATAAAATTCAGTATGTCACAGGTGGCATGCTTCGAAAATCCTTTAAATTTCATTCTTATAATAATAGTATATTTATAAATTATTCAAAATGCATAATTTATTATTTTTTTAATATATAATTAATTTAAATATCCTATTATATATATATATATATATATATTATATATCATTATTTATAAATTATTATAGCATAATTAAGTAACATAAAATAAGAGATAAAATAGAGAGCATTTTATAACATAAGATAACACTTAGCAAAAAAAATTAAAAAAAATAAAAAGAAAAAATATAAATATTAAAATATACATAACAAATATTTTATAATATGAGTTTTAAGATTTATATTATATTTTATTAATTACAAGAAATTTTGTTGTTAGTTCCACAATAGTAATTATATTAGAATATTTTTTAGGATATTTGTTTGATAAAAATCATGAGAGCTATTATTATATATATGCGGTTTGCACCCATAACAAATATTGTTCTACACATTTATATATTATTTACAACACAAAAAAAAACAAGTTGTTTGTAACTAACGTTATACTTATTATGTAGATTTATAAGAATAAAATTTAATTGTAATTTATTATTTGAAACACGATTAAATTTTATTAAAAATTAAAATTCAAAATTATAAAAAATGTAATATATTTTGATATATTTTTAATTTTAATATTTTTTTTTTTTTTTTTTTTTTTTTTTTTTTTTTTTGTAATGGAAGAATTACTCAGGTTCCAATTATGCAATATATTTTAATAATGGAAGTTAATTGTGATATATAATAAAAAACATAATTATATTTTAGATTAAACATATGTAATTCTTTTCATAAAACACAATATATTATGATGTATAAATTATTTTGTTATAATTTTTATGATAAATTGTTATAAATATAGCAACAATAAAAATGAAAATTCATTGTATTAATATATTATTGTTTTCTGTTCCATTAAATATATTAGTAACATTATGTGATAAATGAATAAAATATTCCTATATATAATTATTATATCTATATATCGATATATAATATATATATAGGCACGATATATATATTTATAACAAATATATATAATCATAAACAACTAATTATAACATACATATATATACATTTTTTTTTATAGGTAAATACCCACAAAAAATCATCCATAAGACGACTCCATACACAAACCACCAGATCATTATGCGAATGTGAATTATATTCACCGGCGAACTATGATAGTGACCCACAAATGAAAGAAGTCATGGAAAATTTCATTAAACAGACACAGCAAAGATTTCATGATTATGACGACCGTATGAAAGAAAAACGAAAGCAATGTAAAGAACGATGTGATAAAGAAATCCAAAAAATTATTTTAAAAGATAAATTAGAAAAAGAATTAATGGACAAATTTGCCACACTACACACAGATATACAAAGTGACTCTATTCCAACATGTGTTTGCGAAAAGTCGTTAGCAGATAAAACAGAAAAGTTTTGTCTTAATTGTGGAAAAACTATGGGAGGGGTTGCCCCCGGTTGGGGTCTGGTCGGCGGTTTATGGTATGCGACATGGTCACAATATGTTACTAAAACGGCTATACAAAAGGGTATTGAAGCAGGTGTTAAATGGGGGATTCAAGAATTAAAAGTTTTTCATAGCTTATATCGATTAATTGAGGTTTCACAAATACAAAGTTTCATTAATCCTGCAAATTATGCTGAAAAAACGACGTATTTTTCATTTGTTAAAAGTGTTAATAGTACAAAGTGTGTTGGTAAAGCTGTTAATACTGAACCATTTTGCAATTTCGTATCACTTAATGGGGAAAGTGCATTATCCGATCGAGCTGCCGTTATTGCAAAAGATGCAGCATATATGGCTGAAGTTGCTAAAGAAGGTGTATTGAAAGAGGGAGCCAGTGTAACTAGTAGTTTAACTACTGGAATAACTGCTTCTCTTATTGCAATAGTAGTAATCGTTTTAATTATGATAATTATCTATTTAGTTTTACGTTATAGACGAAAGAAAAAAATGAAGAAAAAACTCCAATATATAAAACTATTAGAAGAATAGATATATGACGTTAGGTATTCTTGATGGTAACATTTATGTATGCATTAGCCTTAGTTGAATATACCATATTTATTATTAATTATATTTTTATATGTATTACTTTTATGCATATATTATATTTGGTTATCTGAAAATTTTTTAATTATTTATTATATTAATTTTTTTTTAATACTTTTATTCTTTAACAAATGACATATTTTTTAATATATATATTAAATACTTCATTTATATGTGTAAGTAGATTTAACTTATTAAGAACATAAAGTTGATGTATATTTGTATAATAACTCATATTAAATGTCATATAATCAAATATATAATATCGAAAAAATATATATTATGATAATAATTATTATTAATTGTAGGAAATATATTATTCAAATAAAAAAAAGTTAGTCGATATGTATATAATAAATAATTAATATAAATAAATATTTTTATTTTAATTGATAAATACATTGGCTACAAAACCTATCATATCATATGTAATAAAATATAAGTATGTATATTCATTTATTTTTCTTTAATGTTTTTGTTATATACTTAATATATTATTAAAAATACCTTAAAATAATGAATACAAAAAGTGGTTAAAATGAACAAAATACATAAAAGAACTAATACAAATATGACATTAGAACAATTACATGAAATAAATAAAAGCATAAACGTAAAAAAAGAGAACAATAGAAAATAAAAAATAAATAATAAAATAATTTTTATTAATATAACAATAATTTATTTTTCTTTTGCAATTTCTATTTTGATGTTACTTATATATATATATCTTTATATATTAATTAATAAATAATATATTATATTATATTTTTTAAAACCAAATTAGTAAAATGTTAAATGAATTAAAATATTATGTTGTATATATATATATATATATATATAATGCTTTTAGTATACTAATGACAAAAATGTTTTAAACGTGATATATCGATATATCAACACACTATAATATAATAATAATAAATTAACCTAAAAGTACAATAAGTATTATAATAAAATAATAACAATATATTTATATAATAATTATAATTATAATTTTATTACAATAATCATATTTATGTCATATCCTTTTTATTTGCCTATACCAATGCATATAATTAATAGGATAGGAAATTTAAAAAAATATATTAATATTAATAACTTGAAAAATATTAAATATATATATATATATATATATATATAATTTATTGTTTTTTTCTATTTATATATTATTATAATGAAATTATTATTATTATTGTTTTAATTATAGAATAGTAAAAATTACTATAAGTTCGCTTTTGAAAAGTATATATTTAAGAAAACTATTATTAAAATCTAATCATACTATTAATTTCTTATGTATTGTAAAAATATAATATGATATTTCGTATTATATAAATACAATGGATATATGTAATATTTTACAACATATAAATTGTTAATACAATATAATTATATTATTTTTATTTATATACATCCATATAAAATACAATATGCCACTATGTGGTATCTTTTGAAAATATTTTAAATTGTATTATTGTAATAATTGTATATTTTCAATTTATTAAATTACATTTTGTAATTAACTAATATGTAGTTTATTTAAATATCATAATATATATATATATATTTATATATTATTATAATATAATTAAGTTACATAAAATAATAGATACAACAGAGATTATTTTTTAACATGGATAAAATTTAGCAAAAAAAATGAAATAAACAAAAATGAAAAATGTAAATATTAAAATACATATAAAATTATTTTATTCTGTTATTTTTATGATCAATATTATATTTTATTAATTACAAGAAATTTTGTTATTATTTTAAAGATAATAATTATATTAGAATATATTTTAGGATATTTTTTTAATAAAAATCATGAGGGCTATTATGATATATATGTGGTTTACACCAATAACAACTATTGATCTACACATTTATATGTGTGTTTGCAGGAAAATATATTGTTATTTTTTAAAATTTTATAATATATATATATATTTTATATTTGTTAAAATTTACTTGAATATTAATTTATCGGAATTCTTATATATGTATGAGAGAGAAATATTTTAAAAAAAATTGAACAAAAAAAAAGAAAAAATCAATAAATAAATAAATAATGTAAAATAAAAATTTTGTTTTTAATTTATTTTATATCATATTTATATTTAATTTTTTAAATATTAAATGAATATAGTCATAATTTAAATTATACGTATGATGAAACTATAATGTTATTATATCATAAAATTACAACAAAATTTCCGCTTATCAATATATTATATAAAATATATATTAGAAAACAAAATAGATCATTTTTTATGAATTAGATTAATAAAATTCGGAATATAAAATATTATTTTTTTAAATTAAAAATGAAGATGTATTATCTTAAAATGTTATTGTTTAACTATTTAATAAATACATTAGTATTACCACATTATGTATGTAAAAAGAAAAAATATATAATTATTAGAATGACATATATAATAAAACAATTATTATATTTTGAGTACGAAGTCATTAATACTCTTTCTTTTTTTTTAGGAAAATTATCTATATAACCCTTATAATGTGAGCCTCAATCCAAATAACACACAAAGAACAACGATAAAATCAAGACTTTTAGCACAAACCCAAATCCATAATCCGCATTATCATAATGACCCAGAACTCAAAGAAATAATTGATAAAATGAACGAGGAAGCAATCAAAAAATACCAAAAAACTCATGATCCATATGAACAATTGAAAGATGTAGTAGAAAAAAATGGAACAAAATATACAGGTGGTAATGATGCAAAACCTATGTCAACGCTAGAAAAAGAATTATTAGAAACATATGAAGAAATGTTTGGTAACGAAAGTGATATGTTGAAGTCGGGCATGAGTCCAAATGTTGATGAAAAATCTTCAACATGTGAATGTACTGATCTTAATGGTGTGAAATTAGCAAAAACAAAAGGAAGAGATAAGTATTTAAAACACCTAAAACACAGATGTATAGGTGGAATATGTTCTTGCACAGTAGGTAGTGCAATCTTAACAATGATAGGTTTGGCAGCTACCAAAGCTACAATCATTAAATTTCTTACTGTCCCACCTTTATCTTATAATGCGTCCACATCCCCTGTCACTATATACAATATGTTTGTAGGTATTACAGCTTGGGGTCCTGATGCAGTAGGAAGTATTCCAACATATTCTATAGTTGCATTACAGCCCTGGGGTATTGCGGCTTTAGTTTTACTTATATTAGCTGTTGCTCTTATAATATTATATATATGGCTATATAAAAGAAGAAAAAATTCATGGAAGCATGAATGCAAGAAACATTTATGTAAGTAATGCAATTTTTAGAATATGGATGATGTTACTTAAGTGTGTATAATTTAAATTTTATAATAATTTTTTTTTTTTTACGCCTATAATATTATATTAAATAATATTTTATCAATGAAAAAGTATATTTATAGACATTAATTAATTCAAAACTTAAAATCGTGCGAGACAACTATTATATGTAATATATATTTATTACATTTCTAATTAAAAAATTACATAATTCTTATATCAAAATTTTATGTACTATAATATATAATTTTTTATTATTTTTCTCACATTTATATTATAACATTTATTTTAAAACCATTTATTCAAATTTTTATATCAAACAGATATTTTACAATTAAATTCAAATGCATTTATAAATATTAATCATATTCTTAATAATTAAGACATATTTATGTCATAGAAATATTTTAAATATATTGTTTTATATCTAAATCAAATAAATTCTTATCATATTTTAAAGAATAAAATGAACTTTTTTTTCTTTAAGTATTATGTTTTATATAATTAACTTTCATTTTATCTTTATTTTACCTTAAATAAAAATATGGATTATAATTTCATAATACAAAAGAAAAAAAAGAAGATTAAACATTGCACACAAAAACATATTTTCTATCAAAATATATGGTAACATATTTTAAAATACCAATGATAAAATAAATTAAACAATTTTTTTCATTTCGCAAATGAATGAATATTCATACAATATTTTAATTTTAATCAAATACGTGATCATTAAAAAAGACATAATTTATTTTATTTTTAATTATTATAAACTCTTTACATAAAATATATATTTTTAAATACATAAATATATTTTTCCAACATCGTACATTATGAGTCAAAATTATAATAATAACATAAAATATATGCAATTAATATAATATATATAATAATGCTTCTTTTATATAAATTTATAATATATGTCAATAGAAATTAAAAACAAAATTTAAACACAATTTATGATAATTTTAAAGAGTTAATACTTTTCATAGAAAAATATAATAAAAATAAAGAAAACATATAACATTTTTTACTTTAAATATCACAAAATAGAAATTTGAAATAATGTATATATATATGTATATAATTATAATAATATATTATCAAAATATTACAATCGTTAAATTATAAATATTATATATTAGTATAACATAGGATACTACATAAAACTATAAAAAGATAGTATTTTATTATATGTAAATTTTTACATCAATAACGTTTTGTTTTCCTTTTTTGTTTGTTACTTAATAATAAATATAAATGTTTTTATATCATAATAATATGATTTAGTACTTTAATAATAAATAAATATTTTAAATGCTTTTTAATATATTTCTATAAAATGAAAATAATAATAATATTAATCTTAGTAACAACATAGATAAATTAGAGGGAATTTTATAACATACAATAAATTTTAGAACAAAACAAATAACATAATATATGAAAATTTATTTATTAATATATATGTATATATTATTATTTGAAGAAGATTTTATATCATTTATTATGTTATAAAATATTTGTTGTTAATTGTTTTTATAACAACAATGTTACGAAATTATATGTTTTAATAACTATTTCATAAGTATTTCATATATATATATTATAAATTGGTATTATATATATGTCATACACAATTTCCAAAACGTTGGTTTTGCACATTTGTAAATAATTTACAACACAGAAATATGTTGTATTATTACTATATCGTTAGATATTATTGAGAAAAATGAAAAAAATAAAAAAAAAATAAACCAAAAATAACCATAATAATTTATTGTGTTGATTTAAAATTAAATTTCATTAAAAATTAAAAATTAAAAAAAATTATAAAAAATGCAGAATGTTTTGATAAATTATTTTAATATTAATTTTTTTACGTTTTTGTTTTTTTTTTTTGTAATAAATAAAATGGCAAATGTGGATCCACTATAAAAAAAAAAATATATTTACATAATGGGAAAATAATTGTTAATTATATTAAATAAATTATAATCATATTTTATGTTAAACATTTTTATTTAATTTATTTATAATATAAAATAAAGTATTTTATGTGATTTTTTTAGTTATAATATTTATCAAAAAATAATATACGTATCACAATAAAAAATGAAAATCCATTATATTAATATATTATTGTTTGAGCTTCCATTAAATATATTGGTAATTCCATGTCACATATATATTAAAGAGGATTAATATAATCATATTATAATATAATATATATATTTATATATAAATATATTACGATATCGTATATATAATTTTTATATATATATAGTCCAAATATACATATATATATAAACATAAAAACATACATATTTATAACATATATATATAAAATAAAAAAGAACTAATTATAATATACATATATATGTGACCATTTTGTATAGATATATAATCAAAGGAACCATAAAAGCACCACACATCATACATTAAAAATACCAACTACCAGGTTATTATGCGAATGCGAATTATATTCACCTGCCAATTATGACAACGATCCTGAAATGAAAGAAGTGATGGAAATTTTCGATCGTCAAACCTCAGAAAGGTTTCATGAATATGACGAACGTATGGTCGAAAAACGAATGCAATGTAAAGATAAATGCGATAAAGAAATACAAAAAATTATATTAAAAGATAAATTGGAAAAAGAATTGGCTGAAAAGTTTGTCACATTACAAACAGATATACAAAATGATGCTATTCCCACATGTGTGTGCGAAAAGTCGATAGCAGATAAAGTGGAAAAAGGATGCTTGAGATGTGTAGGTGTGTTTGGTGGTGGTGTGATGCCTGGATTTGGTACGATAGGAGGAACGGCTTTATATGCTTTAAACCAGTTGAAACCTGCGGTATTTAAGGCCGCTATTAAAGCAGCTCTAGAAGAAGGTGCTGCTGAGATTTTGGCTGCGGGTATTGAAGCAGGTGATGCTGCAGGTATGAATGTAGTTAGATATGGATTAAGATATTTGCATGTACATGAATTATTTCCTGTAATATTTGATTCCTTTGTTAAAACAAGACCTTATAATGAAATCACATCTATTGCTAATTCAATTTTGTTGAAATATGGTCCGACCTGTACGGGGCTCGACAACAATAGTCCCCCTGCTGCATGCACTAAATTTCAGCTTAATTTAGGTATACATAAAAAAATTGGTGCTATGATTGATACACATGGTACTCCAGCATCTACTGCTATACGACAAGGGTTAGAAGGAATTCTTGAAGAAGCAACACAAACTGCTGAAGCAGCTGCTAAGATTGCTGAAAAAGGTGTTGCTGCTGAAATCACAGCTCGAGAGACCGCTTTGATAGAAGCTGGATTTAACAGTTCCATTACTTCCATAAATGCTTCGATTTTTGCAATTGTAGTAATCGTTTTAATTATGGTGATAATATATTTAATTTTACGTTATCGACGAAAAAAAAAAATGAAGAAAAAACTCCAATATATAAAACTATTAGAAGAATAGATGTGATGTATTTGGTATTTTTGATGTTGGTAGGATGTATGGTACACGTAGTATTTTTCTTTGAATGTACCGTGTGTTTTTTTTTTTTTTTTCTCCATTATAAATAACTATATATTTTTATATGTATTGCGCTTTTATATATAATTTATTTTTCTATAATTTTATTTATTTATTTATTTATTTATTTATTTATTTTCTAAAACTCTTTTAATTAATAAACAATGTAATTTTTAATTTATATAAAATACTTATACGTATTATAATATATTATTTTTTTAAAACATAATGTAACGTATATTTTTTAAATACCTCATATGTTTTTCAAAGGAATATATATCAAAAAAAACAATAAAACTTATGATTATTATAATTATGATTATTATGATTACTATTATTATAAATATTTTAAGAAACATATTATTCAAAATATTATATCTATATTTATATAATTTAAATTAAAACCAATAAGTATATTATTTCAATTCAGAATTATCATCCTTAAAAAACCTATCATATTATATATTATGTTATTTATATTTATTTCATAATATATTTTATTATTATTTTAATTATTTTTTATTAGAAATACTACTAATACAATGAATTCAAAAAATAGTCAACATATAACAAAATATAATAATTACACGTAATATAACAAATAGATACAATACATAAAAAAAATAATAAAAATATAAAAAATGCATGAAATAAATAAAAATAAAACACAATAAAAAAAAGAATAATGTATATTTTTTATTTTAATATATAATACACTTTTTCTTTATTTTGCCTTTGTAATTTTTATTATGTTGTTTTATTTAGTATAATATGTAGATATTTTTTGTTTATATATATATATATATTTATTTATTTCATAATATGTATATATTTATGAGATATAATTTCATATATATTTCATAATTTATATTGTTCTTTTTAATTTTTTTTAAGTGTTATTTGTTTCTATATTACGTATGCATTGATTTATTATCATTATATTTTTATATATATTAAGTGGCAAAAAGAAAAAAAAAAAAAATTTGTTCATTAAATATTTTTTCTTCTGTAAAATGTTTTCCTTTTTTGTTTATATTTATATTTATATATTTTTTTTTTTTTTTTTTTTTTTTTATATATATGAAATTTGTATGATATATTTCAAATTTTTTTTTTTTTTTTTATTATTTTATTTGTATACACATTTAGGAAAAAAAAATTATAATAATAATTTATATATATACATTTTTTTTTTTTTCTACTGTTAATTTATTTTTATTTTATTTTTTTTTTTTTTTTTTTAAACATAAATTTTTTTTTCTTTTTCTTTTTTTTTTAATTTCAATTTAGTTCTCACTGTATAAAAATTTTTTTTTTTTTTTAGTATAAAATTTTTTTTTTTTTTTTTTTTCATATAAAATTTTTTTTTTATTTTTTTATTTTTATTTAAATTTCCATTTAATTCTCATTGTATAAATTTTTTTTTAATTTTTTTTCTAAATATATTTTTTTATTTTTTATTTAATGGGATTTTTTTTTTTTCTTATTCATTTTTAAATACATAAATATATATAAAACACATACATATTTCCAAACACATACACATATAAATACATCCATTTTCCTTTAGTAAAAAGTAACTCAACGCAGCAAACGCAATTCCTACACTTAAAGGAAAAGCCGAAATCGACATCATTTCCGGTAATATGGAAATATATGTGGGTTTTTTTTATGTGTTTTTCTTTTTTTTTTTTGTATTTAATTTTTAGTGTTATAAATTATATTATATCATATATATGTACACATATATAACATGATTGTATTGTGTTATATATTATGTTATATTTTTTAATTTTGTGGTTTCATTATATACAATCATATGTATATGTATAGTGTTATATATATTAAATATAATAACATAAGTAGTTAATATTATTTAGATTAAACATATTAAATATTATAAAAATAAATATATAATTTACACTCACTTCACTAAAAAAAAAAAAATAAATAAATATAAATTAAATAATTTAATAACCACATAAGTATAAACAAAAAAAAAAATTTATATAGAGTTATAAAAATTTAATTATCATAATATCCTTGTATTGAAAATTTTTAAATTCACATAACATTAAATTGTATTTAATATCATGAAACCATATATTTATTGATTTAATAATTTTATGTATTGTAGTTTTTTCTTCATTTTTTTTTTTCGTCTATAACGTAAAATCAAATATATTATCAACATAATTAAAACTATAATTAATATTGCAACAACAGAAGCAATAATAGCAGTTTGCTTACTCATAAATATAGTATTTATCACTTCGGCCTCTCGAGCTTTTATTGCAGCAGTTAACTCGGCACTTTTAGCAGCACTAGCGTCGGCAGCAACCCCTTCGGCGTCTGACACCATAGTTTGTACAGTTTTTTCTATAACTTCTTTGGTTGAAATACCCTTTTTTGTTGTTAATACAGCTGGAGTTTGGTTCCACACCGAATTGCAAATAGGAATATGACGGTTAGCGTCACCGTAAAGGTAGACCACTTTCCCTGAAGAATCACATGCACATGTCTCAAAATATAGTTTTTGAACAGCTTGAGCAATGTTTGTGATATTTTTATAAGATGTTGTAGCAAAATAGGATTCCAATGACTTATTATCTAGAGTTGATATACCCATTTTTTTTAATCCTGCAATAACTAATTCCTTACCTGTAACCTCACCTGCTTCAACACCTGCAGCCAAAATATTAGCAGTACCCTCAGCTATAGCTGTTTTAATAGAGGCCTCAAGTGCCTTAGGTTTCCACGCATATAGCGCACCTTCAGCAATTCCTGCTAATACTCCTGAAGAGGGTGCAACAATCCCTCCCAAATTTTGTGCACATCTCAAACATCCTTTTTCCACTTTATCTGCTAACGACTTTTCGCAAATACATGTTGGAATAGCATCACTTTGTATATCTGTTTGTAGTGTGGCAAATTTGTCCATTAATTCTTTTTCTAATTTATCTTTTAAAATAATTTTTTGGATTTCCTTATCACATGTATCTTTACATACTTGTCGTTTTTCTTGTAACCTTTCATCGTATTCTTGAAACCTTTGTGTTGTACGATCATGAAATTGTTGCATGACCCTTTTCATTTCCGGGTCATTATCATAATTTTGTGGTGCATATAATTGACACTCACATAATAATCTGTTAGTTTGTATATGACGTGGTGTAATGGATGGTTTTTTGTGGGTATTTACCTATAAAAAATGGTGACATATATATGTAATGTTTATTTGTAGTTTATGATTTTATATATTTGTAATTAATATGTATATTTAAACTATATATATAAGTCATATAGATATAATAATTATATTTATGAATATTTTATTTATTTATCACATAATGTTACCAATATATTTAATTTTAGAGGAAACAATAATATATTAGTATAATGGATTTTCATTTTTTATTGTGATACGTATATTATTTTATGATAAAAACTATAACTAAAAAAATCACATAAAATATTTTATTTTGTGTTATAAATACATCAAATATGTTTAACATAAAACATTATTATAATACATTTAATAATATAATATACAATTATTTTCCCATTATATAAATATATAATTTTTTTTTTTTTTTATAATGGAACCATATTTGCCTTTTTATTTAAAACCTTAAAAAAAAAAAAAAAAATTAAAAATATAATATATCAAAATATATTACATTTTTTATAATTTTGAATTTTAATTTTTAATAAAATTTAATTTTATATCATACGATAAATTACAATTAAAAAGGTTTTTTTAATATTTTTCAAAAATACGTTACGATTTAGTAAGAACTTCTATTTTTTTGTTGTAAAATATATACATATGTGTAAATTAATGGCTGTTGAACGTGTATACCACATATAATTTACAATTTGGAAAAACCTATTAGTGAAATTGATATTGCAACATGTATGTTAACTATATTGCTGTCATATAAAAATCATTGCATATCATAATATTTGTTATTAAACGTAAAAAAAACAATATATATTTTTTAATAATAATAATTAAACCAAATATATTTTAACTAAGTATTTATGTTCTTTTTTTTTTCTTTTGTTCTAAAATTTATTGTATGTTATACCTTTCTCTCTAATGTATCTAAAATTATATAAATATAAATATATATATATATTTTTAAAATTATATTACGTTAAAAAAAAAATATTTATATATAATATTAAAAATAAATTAAAGAAAAAAGAAATTATTAAGATTAATAAAATACTATTGTATAGTTTTATGTAGTGTTGTACTTTATACAAATATATACTATTCATAATATAGAAATAATTCTAATGTTTTCATAATATATGTATTATATTAAATATTAAAATGGTATATATACTATTTTAGAATTTATTGATATAATAATTGTAGGATTACTAGTTGTAATAATATACTTATATATATTTAAATAAAAAAAAAATTATGTTAATTATTATTATTATATATATATTGAAAAGAAATATACGACTTTACATAATAAATACGATAAACAAAAATATATTTTTCTATTATGTTCAATTACTAATATTATATATATATATAATCGTTTGCGTATTGTTTCTAAAATGGTAGCTATTTTCTATAATAATAATAGTATGTATAATTTAAAAAAATATAAATAAAAATATATATAAATATATAATGTAAACAATATATTATAAATAATGACAGAAAGAAAATATATTGGTTCATATGAGAAAAGAACTTTCTGTAATATTATATAAAGTAAACAACACATACTTACATTTTGTAAATGAATAATTTTGTTAACACATCGTAATTTCAATTTTATTTATAGATAGTATGGAATAATTATATATATATATTATTGAATATTAACATAATAATATATTACATTATAATTATATATAGTTCTATAACTATTATAAAGCAGTAAATATATATATATATATATATATATATAATACTTTCCATTTATATAATTATAACTACAATATTTATATCAATGAGGAAAAACCAAAAATATGTATGTCATTTTTATTTTTAATTATTTTATTATTATGTATATATATTATAAAAATTAATAATAATAATATATAATAAATGTTAATATATTAACTTATTATATTATTATATGTTTCATAAGTATATATATAATTCTTATACTATTTATGAAAATATAAATATATCTATATAATGTGGTATATATAATTTTAGTAGATAAGTATAAAATGGATAGATACATTTATATGTATTTTTTTAATAACAGAATAATTAAGTATATACATATTTGTCATCTTTATGTATTATTCATTATTTCATAGTTTATTATATTATTCTATTTGTATACGTGATGACATAATATTTTTAGAAATATGATGAATCCTCAGTTCTATATTGTATTAATCTATATATGGATACATAATATAGATAATATAGATAGATAAAAAACAAATTTGTTCTATTTTCTCCAATGTCACAAAAATTAAGTAAAATAATAATTATAAAATATAAAGATACAATTAAAGATATAATTTAGATATATATAAATGGATGATACGTATTTTATAATAATATATGTTGAATAATTTTATAAATTATATAATTAATAATAATATGAAACAATAGTACGAGAAAAATATTATTATGTATATTATGAAAAGAATAACAAATATTTCATAAATGAATCCTTTTAATAATATAATAAGTTCATTTATTATTTTATTATAATATTATGTTATTTATATCATATTTATATTATATAACTATAATAATTTGTAGATATTGTTAAATAATATTATGATGTTATCATATTAATAAAAATATATATCTATATGTATATATATAAAGAATAATGTATGTTTTAATAAAATAAACTTACCATATATTATCATCAAATTATATATATATATACACTAAATTGCACTACTAATAAAAATATAGCATAAAAAAAGAAATATATATAATGGCAAACCTTTGGTATAGAAAAAAATATTCAATTTATTATATTTGTTGTAGGTGAAAAATATATGAATTTTAGAGGAATATAAGGGTTTATTAACAATATATAAACATGTTTATTACCATGAAAAAATAATATTGTTTTCACAATGCAATAATAATATATTTAAAATATATTTAGAGGTTATATATTGATTATAATAATTGTAATGTATTAGTATAAATTATTTAAATACTTTGTTATAAAAATGGGGACAGGTTCATCAACTCCTTCGGTTCCAAAAGATGTTAAAAATGAAAGTCACAACAGTGCCAGAAATGTTTTGGAAAATATTGGAATAGAAATATATAATGAGGAAAAAAAAAAAGTGAATGGATATACAAGTCAATTGAGAGGCGATTTATCAAGAGCACGATTTCATGATGGCTTGCGCAAGGCAGCTCGTTTGGGGGTAATACCTGGTCCTGCAAATTCATGCGATCTTGACCACAAATTCTATACTAATATAAATAATGGATATCCCCCCGCAAGAAATCCTTGCGATCTTAGAAATCAAAATCGTTTTGGTGAAAATGCCGAAGCGTATTGTAATAGTGATAAAATAAGGGTTACTGGAAAAAAAAGTGCTGGTGGAGCATGTGCACCATTCCGAAGGCAAAATATGTGTGATAAAAATTTAGAATATTTAGATAACACTAATACTGATGATACTGATGATTTATTGGGAAATGTGTTAGTTACAGCAAAATATGAAGGCGAATCTATTGTTGCGAAGCATCCACATAAAGAAAATTCAGAAGTATGTACTGCACTTGCACGAAGTTTTGCAGATATAGGTGATATTGTAAGAGGAAAAGATATGTTTAAACGTAATGAAGAAGACGCAGTGCAGAAAGGTCTAAGGGCGGTTTTTAAGAAAATAAATGACAACTTAAAGGAAAAAGAAATTAGTGATTATGATAATGATCCAAATTATTATAAATTAAGGGAAGATTGGTGGACAGCGAACAGAGACCAAGTATGGAGAGCTATAACATGTTATATTCCGTATTATGTTAATTATTTTAAAAAAACGTCAGACGATACTATCGTTTTTACCAATGACGGAAAATGTGGCCATTATGAAGGTGCTCCTCCTACCAATTTAGATTACGTCCCTCAATTTTTACGTTGGTTCGATGAATGGGCAGAAGAGTTTTGTCGAATAAGAAATCATAAGTTGAGAAAGATTAAGGATGCCTGTCGTAATGACAAAGAACGTTTATATTGTAGTCAGAATGGATATGATTGTACGAAACGTATTGAAAAAGGAAGTAGTTGCTCTAGGGAAAATAAGTGTACTGGCTGTTCGAATAAATGTGTTGATTATGACTTTTGGTTAGAGAAACAACAAAATGAATTTAAAATACAAAAGGATAAATATGATAAGGAAATAGAAACATATGTAAATAAGACCCCTATATCTAATAGTAATAGTAATACCAAGAAGGAATATTATAAGGAATTTTATGAAGAACTTAAAAAACAATATGGAAGTGTTAAAAATTTTTTACAGCTACTAAATAATGGAAGGTATTGCCAAGAAAAAATTGAAGAAGAAGATGCTATTGATTTTACTAAGACTGGTAATAAACATGCATTTTATCGCTCAGATTATTGCCAACCCTGTCCCGATTGTGTAGTTGAATGTGACGGTAAAACATGTACACAAAAAACGGATGATGATAAGAATTGCAGGAGCAAAATAATCCAAAAAATTCTAGAAAGTGAGACGCCTATTGAAATTGAGGTTCTCTATAGTGATGATAAACAAGGTGTTATTACAGAAAAATTAAAAGATTTTTGTAGGGGACCAAATAATTACAATGATGAAAATCTTCAAAAATGGAAATGCTATAATAAAAATAGTGAATATAATAAATGTGAAATGATAAGTTGGTTATATCAAGATCCAAAAGAGTATAACCTTATGTTATCTGTTGAATGTTTTCATTCGTGGGCTAAAAATTTATTAATAGACACCATAAGGTGGGAACATCAACTTAAGAATTGCATAAATAATACTAATGTCACGGATTGTACAAGTAAATGTATCAAAAATTGTGAATGTTATGAAGCATGGATTGAACGAAAAAAAGATGAATGGGAAAAATTGAAAGAAGTATTAAATAAAAAAGACGAAACATCACACAATTATTATAATAAACTTAAAGATGTTTTTGATCGTTTTTTATTTCAAGTTATGTTTGCGCTTGACCAAGACGAAAAAGGAAAATGGGATCAATTTACGGAAGATTTAAAAAAAAAATTTGGACCTTCCGTAGAAAGTGCAGGTACCGCAAATTCACAAGATGCAATAGAATTCTTATTAGATCACTTAAAAGATAATGCCTTAACATGCAGAGACAATAATTCAATCAAACCATGTACCTATCCCCCGAACCCCACACCAAACCCCTGTGGAACAAACAATAATGGTGGCAAACTTGTGAGAGTGAAAAGACTAGCCGAAATGATGCAACGGCGCGCGAGGAAACAATTGGAGAAACGTGGCGGCGAAATTAATTTGAAAGCTGATGCATCACAAGGAAAATATATACGTGGAGGTAAAGAAAAGAAACTGAATGGACAAATTTGCAACATTGATACAAGCTATTCCAATGATAGTCGTAATGGTAATAACGGTGGACCATGTACAGGAAAAAATGACAAACGGTTTAAAATAGGAACGGAATGGTCTTATGGGGAACACGAAAAAAAAAGAACACACCCTGAGGTATATATGCCACCGCGAAGAGAACATATGTGTATTTCCAATTTAGAAAAATTAGACGTTGTTAGTGTCATTAAAAATGGTAATGCTAGCCACTCATTATTAGGTGATGTATTGCTCGCAGCAAAATATGAAGCAAAAAATATAAAGGAACTGTATCAACAAAATAATAGCAAAAATGGTGTAATTGACCAAAATGACAAGGAAACTATATGCCGAGCGATGAAATATAGTTTTGCAGATATAGGTGATATTATAAGGGGAAAAGATATGTGGGTACAAAACACGGATGCAACAAAACTACAAGCTTATTTAGCAAAAATTTTTGATAAAATTAAAGACAACCATAAAGACATCAAAGGCAAACTCCAATATAATGGTGACACGGATCATAAACTATTGAGAGAAGACTGGTGGGAGGCTAATAGACATCAAGTTTGGAGAGCTATGAAATGTGCAATAGAAAATGACAAAGATATGAAATGTAATGGTATCCCCATAGAAGATTATATTCCTCAACGATTAAGATGGATGACAGAATGGGCCGAATGGTATTGTAAAGAACAGTCACGGCTGTATGGAGAGTTGTTGGAGAAGTGTCAGAGCTGTAAGGGTAAGCAAAAATGTACTGAAGGTGATGTCGATTGTGGAAAGTGCAAAGCAGCATGTGATAAATATAAAGACGAAATAAACAAATGGAGAGAACAATGGACAAAAATAAAAGGAAAATACAAAACATTATACAAAAAAGCAACAAAACCTGGTGTTACTACCTCTAATAATCCTAAAGATGAAAAAGACGTTGTTGATTTCTTGAAACAATTACTACCACGAAAAAGTAAAAATACCCCTGGTGTCACCGCCATGACCCCGAACACCCTCTACAGTTCCGCCGCTGGGTACATCCACCAGGAATTGGGGAAGACCGTGGGATGTAACACGCAGAAGGAGTTTTGTGACAACAAGAAGGGTAAATACGCTTTTAAACATCCGCCAAAGGAGTATGAAGAGGCGTGTATTTGTGATACTAGGCAGAAGGCACAAAAACCAATTGAGAAAAAAAACGATTGTAATGGAATTAAGACACTTCTTGATCGATCAAATGGCGGAACAGGTGGAATAGATGGATGTAATCCAAAAATAGGAAATTATCCTTCTTGGAATTGTGAAAGAAATGAATCTAAGGCGGAAAATAAAGGTGCGTGTGTGCCACCCAGAAGAGAAAAATTTTGTGTAAGTCTATTAGCAAAAGAGGGTATCTTTAAAAATAAAGGAGAAGATATAAGGGAAACGTTTGTTAAATCTGCTGCTTTAGAAACATATTTTGCTTGGAAGAGATATAATGATGATAATAAAAAAGCAGAAGAAGAATTAAAAAGTGGAACAATTCCAGAAAATTTTAAAAGACAAATGTATTATACTTTTGCTGATTACCGAGATATATTTTTTGGAACAGATATTACTTCACATGATCATATTCTAGATGTCTCAAAAAATGCAAAAAACAAATTGAAAGAAAAAAATGGTGAACAAAAAAGTGTTATAATAATAGACGATGAAAAATTGCTTGCAGACTGGTGGAAAGAACATGGTCACGAAATATGGGAAGGGATGCTCTGTGCTTTAACACATGAAATAGATGAAGAAGAAAAAAACAAAATCAAAAGCACTTACTCATACGACCAACTTAAAAAAACCACCAATGGCACCACACCCCTTGAGAAATTTGCAGAAAGACCTCAATTCCTTCGATGGTTCACAGAATGGAGTGATGAATTTTGTCGTGAACGTGAGAAAAAGGAAGAAGTGGTGGAAAAAAAGTGTAAGAAGGATCATGAGGGATGTAATAAACCAAACACTAAGGGTAATCATGGTTGTGTTAGCGCATGTAAAGATTATGAAGAATATATTAGCACCAAAAAAAAACAATATAATACTCAAAAAGAGAAATTTGATATTGACAAAAATAAAGGAAATGAAGAATATGAAAATTATAAAGATAAAGAAGCCCATGATTATCTGAAAGATAAATGTTTCCCTGGTACATGTGATTATATGGAAAAAGTGAAAAATAACTCCGAGTATTGGGATAAACCTAATAAAACGTATACAAATAGTGATCTAGAAAAAAAGTGCGAGTGCAAACCACAACCTCCACCACCTGCGCCAGCACCAACACAAAGTGCGTGCGAAATAGTGGATGATATACTTAATGGAAAGAGCGCAACTGATTATATAGAAAAGTGCAATGGAAAATATAAATATGGAAGATATCCTGAATGGAATTGCAATTCTCAGATTCATCGAACACATAATGGAGCATGTATGCCCCCTAGACGGCAAAAGTTATGCGTAATTAATTTACAATATTTTAAAGGGAAAACAACAGTGGACTTACGAGAAGCTTTTATTAAATGTGCTGCTGTGGAAACGTTTTTTCTTTGGCATAAATACAAAGAGGATAACAATGGTGGTGAAGATCTACAAAACCAATTAGAAAGTGGAATAATCCCTGACGATTTTAAGCGCCAAATGTTCTACACATTTGGTGATTATAGAGATTTTTTATTTGGAACAGATATATCAAAAGGTCATGGTATAGGGAGTGAACTAGCAAAGAAAATAGATTCTCTTTTCAAAAATATTGGCGGCAAAAATCCTGGTGACCTCTCACGCAAAGATTGGTGGAATGAAAATGGTCCCTATATTTGGAAAGGAATGTTGTGTTCACTAGAAAAAGCTTGGGGAAAAGACACTATCAAAAACAAAAGCAATTACAACTATCACAACGTCAAATTTAGTGATAATCGCAATGGCCCAGATCTAGAGACGTTCGCCAAACGGCCACAATTTTTACGTTGGTTCACTGAATGGGGCGATGAATTTTGTCGTGAACAAAAGAAACAATTGGATATTTTGAAGAAGAAGTGTCCAAAAGAAACGTGTACCAATGAAGGTAAGAAAAAAGAATGTTCAGATGCGTGCAAAGCATATAAAGAATGGCTTCAAACGTGGAAAGAACATTATGAAAAACAAAAAATAAAATATGAAAATGATAAGGATTCATATACGAATGATCCAGATACAAAACAATCACCACAAGCCTATCAATATTTGAACAAAAAATTAGAAAAAATTTGTCCAAGTGGAAATACTAGTGCAAATTGTGAGTATAAGTGTATGAAATACCCCTCGTCACAAAATAACAATAATATGCCCGCATCATTGGACGATACACCTAGTGATTATAAAGATACGTGCGAGTGTACAAAAAGTCAAGCATCTTCACGGAACTTTAGTGTACGATCGGAAGATGGTGAAGACGGACCACCTCCTCCTCGTGCCCCACGACAAAGTCTCGCTCGTTCCGCCGACAACCCATCACCACGACCTGCACCACCTGGCGGACCACAACCACCATCTGGAACCCCTGATGCTGGTGGCGCCCGCGCCGAAACCGGCCCATCACCACAACAACCACCAAAACCACCCGCCGGAAATGGAGGTGTCGCTCGCATTCTACAACCAATCGCACGTGTCGACCAAGATGAAGAAGAAGACGAAGATGAAGAAGATGACGACGAGGAATCAGGTAGCGAGGAAGGTGAAGGTGAAGACGTCGACGACTCCGACTCCTCAGAAGACGAAAACGACGAAGAAGACGAAGACGACAGCCATCACGTCGACGGCGGCCACCAGGAGGAAGAACCACCAGATGAAACAGAAGTCGTGGAAGAGACTGTAGCAGCGCCAGAGGTGAAGCCAGCTTGTGAAATAGTAAAAGAACTATTTAATGACACAAACAAATTTAAAGACGCCTGCAACCTCAAATATGGCGGAAACAACTCACGTTTGGGATGGAAGTGCATACCAAGTGGTGACAGTACTACCACAAGTAGTGTTAACGGTGATCGTTCCCAACGTCACAGACGTGCAGCCGGTGAAGCCACTGGCAAAAGTGATGCTAGTGGTAGTATTTGTGTGCCACCCAGGAGACGACGATTATATGTGGGGAAATTGACACAATGGGCAAGTCAGAGAACACAAGGTGGAACGTCGTCACAAATTGTTGGCAAAACTGCGTCACAACCAAATAGTCACCCCACTTTGTCGCCGTCGTCCAACCCACGCGACGACGGCTTGCGTGATGCGTTCATCCAATCTGCTGCAG
The DNA here is from genome assembly GCF_000002765.6 of Plasmodium falciparum 3D7. Lineage (NCBI taxonomy): Eukaryota > Apicomplexa > Aconoidasida > Haemosporida > Plasmodiidae > Plasmodium > Plasmodium falciparum. The sequence continues at coordinate 50,163 of NC_004318.2, read as the reverse complement.
TAGAGACGTTTTTTTTGTGGGATAGGTACAAGAAATTGAACACGAAAAAACCAGATGCGACACTAGGCGGATTACCTCAAATACCACTCGCCATGGGTGCCATCAACGGATACGTCCCTAGTGGTGATGACAATAACCCCCAAAAGAAATTAGAAGAAGGTGAAATACCTGAAGAATTTAAAAGACAAATGTTCTATACTTTAGGAGACTATAGAGATATATTGTTTGGGAAAAATGATATCGTGATTGGAAATACAGGTAGTGGTGCTAGTGATAAAGAAATGAAAGCAAAAGAAGAGAAAATAAAAGAAACTATAGACAAAGTTTTTCCAAATAGTGTTTCCACACCTCCTCCCACACCTGCCACCAAACCTAGTGACGAAAAACGTAAAACCTGGTGGGAAGCAAACGGTGAACATATCTGGAAAGGTATGATTTACGCCCTAACATACAAAGATAATGGCGAAAAAAAAATAGTAAAGGATAATGAAGTGTACAAGAAACTGTGGGACGAAGCCAACAAAAAACCCAAGGAAACCAAATACCAATACAAAAATGTCAAACTCGAGGAAAATAGTGGTGCCAAACCCACCCAACCCCCCTCACCCAGTGGTGATAACACCCCCACCACCCTCACCAACTTCATTTCGCGACCCCCTTATTTCCGTTACCTTGAAGAATGGGGTGAAACATTTTGTCGAGAGAGGAAAAAAAGATTGGAAGAGGTGAGAAAAGAATGTCGTGGTGAATATCCTGGTGAAAAATATTGTGGGGGTGATGGACATGATTGTACTGAAAACGGAGAACTTAAACATACTAATATGTTTGCAGATTTAGATTGTCGTGATTGCCACAAACAATGTAGAAAATATAGAAAATGGATAGATATAAAATTCGAAGAATATGAAAAACAAAAAGATAAATATCAAGGGGAACTTGATAAATTAAATGGTAATTCTAATGGTAATAATAATTGCTGTAAAGAAATAAAAAAACATACTTCTGCTTCAGAATTTTTGAAAGAATTGAAACATTGCAAAGATGGTCAAAATAGTGAGGATGATACGGATAAAAGTGAGGAGGATAAAAAAAATAATAAAATAGATTTTAATAAACCTCTCGAAACATTTAATCCTTCAACGTATTGTGAAACTTGTCCTTCCAATAAAGTTAATTGTAATGGCAGTGGACGTGGTACACGTGGTAAAGACCCATGTACACCACATAACGAAAAAGGAAAGTCGTGGGAAAGTGTTTTTAATGCAAACGGTGGAAATAGTACTGAAATTACTGTAGAAATGATTGATCGTAGGGAACCGCTTATTAAAAATTATTCAAAAATATTAGAAGAATCAGGAAATTCATCAGATTCATTGTTTAAAACTTCACGTTTATTTAAAAGTGTAAGAGATCAACAATGGGAATGTAGATATAAAGATGAAAAGACGGATATATGTAAATTAAAAAATTTTAATGACAAAATAGACCTCAATCAATATACTACATTTAAAGTATTTCTAGAATATTGGTTACAAGATTTTATAGAAGGTTATTATATATTGAAAAAAAGAAAAATAATCGAACAATGTAAAGAAAATGGAGGAGAGACATGTAATGAAAATTCAAAAAACGATTGTGCATGTGTGAAAGGATGGGTAGCACAAAAGACTACAGAATGGAATCAAATAAAAGATCATTATAATAAAAAAGAATATGGTAATGGATATGATATGTCTCATAAGGTCAAAAATTATTTTGAAAAAAATGAAAATGAGTTAAGGAAATGGATAGATAATTATGACGTCTTAAAAAATAACGAAGAATATGAGGTTTGTAATAATGGTGATAAGAATTGCAATTTTGAGGGTAAAAAAAGAAAAAAAGATATGGTAACTCTTTTACTTTCTCGGCTTCAAAACGAAATAAAAACCTGTCAAAACCCCCCACCGAGTGACGCAAACCTACTTAGTGCCCAAAACCCAGCACAGTGTCAAGAATCATCCCCCGTTGGAGACGTTGAAGAGGACTTACTCCTTGAAGAAGAAAACACAGAAAATACAGTGGAGGCAAAAAAGAACATGATGCCGACAATTTGTAAAGATGTGGTGCCACAAGAACCAAAAGCAGAGGATGAAAGCGGTTGTAAAACAGATGCTCCTCAACCAGACGTTAAAGAGGAAGAAGAAGAAAAAGAAGAAGAAAAAGATAAAGGAGATGAAGAACAAAGTGGCGCCCCTTCATCACCATCACCTAGTGAAGGCACAGAGGAACCTCCACCGGCCCCTGAGGCGCCTCCATCAACACCAAGACCACAACCACTCCCAAGTGATAATACCAGCGATATATTAAAAACTACTATCCCGTTTGGTATTGCATTGGCCTTGACTTCGATTGCGCTTTTATTTTTGAAGGTAAAAGAGAATATATATGTGTGGGGGATATGTTTACGTGTGGATGTTTTTGGATATATATATATGGATCTACTTATGTTTCTGTATATATATGTGTGAGTGTTTTTGGATATATATATAAATATATATATGTGTATGTATATATATGTTTGTATGTATATGATTTTCTATATATGTATTTGTGGGTGTTTGGATATATATATGTGGATGTATATGTGTTTTTGGATATATATATATATATATGTATATGTGTTTCTGTATATGTATGTGTTTTATATATATTTTATATATATGTATTTATATTGATAAAGAAAAAAATGAAAAAAAAGAAAAAAAGAAAAAAGAAATATAAAAAAAAATTTATTAAAATAAAAAAAAAAAAAAAAAAAGGAGAAAAATATTTTAAAAATAATAAAAATTAAAATAAAAATATAAATTTTGATAAAATAAAAAATGAAAAATATTATCAAAAAAAAATTAAAAAAAATTTTATATATAAAAAAAATTTATTAGAAATAAAATAAAAAAAAATTAAAAGAATGTTAAAAAAAAAATATATATATAATAAAAAAAATAAAAATTAAAAAATAAAAAAATTAAAAAAAAAAAATAAAAAAAAAAAATTAAAAAAAAAAAATAAAAAAAAAAAATTAAAAAAAATAAAATAAAAAAAAAAAATAATAAAATTAAAAAAAAAAAAAAAAAAAAAATATTTTATTCATACACATACATATACACATATAACATATATATATATATATATATATATATATATATATATTATATACATAATGAAATTTATATATACATACACATATACCTACATATACATACATACATAAATACCTAAATACATACACATATAAATCCTACATAAATATATGTTCAATTTTTTATTATAGAAAAAACCTAAATCTCCTGTGGACCTCATACGTGTACTTGATGTACATAAAGGTGATTATGGAATGCCTACGTTGGAATCCAAAAATAGGTACATACCATATAGAAGTGGTACATATAAAGGTAAAACATATATTTATATGGAAGGAGATACTAGTGGAGATGACGATAAATATATGTTTTTGTCTGATACTACTGATATTACTTCCTCCGAAAGTGAATATGAAGAGATGGATATTAATGATATATATGTACCAGGAAGTCCTAAATATAAAACATTGATCGAAGTAGTATTGGAACCATCAAAAAGTAATGGTAACACACCAAGTAAGGGTGATGGTAACACACTAGGTGATGATATGATACCTACCACGAATACATTTACAGATGAGGAATGGAATGAACTAAAACATGATTTTATATCACAATATATACAAAGTAGATTACCAATGGATGTACCACAATATGATGTATCAACGGAATTACCAATGAATATAACAGAAGTTAATGTTTTAGATGTTGGCATAAATGAAAAACCTTTTATTACATCTATTCATGATAGGGATTTATATAGTGGAGAAGAAATTAATTATAATATTAATATGAGTACTAACACTAATAATGATATTCCAAAATATGTATCAAATAATGTATATTCTGGTATCGATTTAATTAATGACACGTTAAGTGGTAACAAACATATTGATATATATGATGAAGTGTTAAAAAGAAAAGAAAATGAATTATTTGGAACAAATCATACGAAAAATACCTCAAACAACAGTGTTGCAAAAAATACAAATAGTGATTCAATTATGAACCAATTAGATTTGTTACATAAATGGTTAGATAGACGTAGAAATATGTGTGAGAAGTGGGAAAAACATAATAAGGAAGAATTGTTAGATAAATTGAATGAACAATGGAATAAGGATAATGATGGAATTAATGTACCAAGTGATAACAGATCGTTGAATACGGATGTTTCTATACAAATAGATATGGATGAAAATAAAGGAAAGAAGGAATTTAGTAATATGGATACAAACGTGGATACACCTACTATGGATAATATATTGGATGATTTGGAAACATGTAATGAACCTTTTTATGATATATATGAGGATGATATATATTATGATGTAAATGATGAAAACCCATCTGTAGATGATATACCTATGGATCATAATAAAGTAGATGTACCTAAGAAAGTACATGTTGAAATGAAAATTCTTAATAATACATCCAATGGATCGTTGGAACCAGAATTTCCTATATCGGATGTATGGAATATATAAAAAAAAAAAATATATTATTTTACTTGTTTATTTTTTTTTTTTTTTTTTTTGTTATATTTTATTTGTATATTCATTTGTATAATATAAATATATATATTCATAGTATATATATATTTTTATTTTGATATATTTGTATAATAATATTTGTATATATATATATATAATTTGTTTTTTTGGCTTTTATATAATATTTGTAAATATATATATATATATATATATATATATAATTTGTTTTTTTGTTTTTGTATAATATTTCTAAATATATTCGATTCATAATTTTTTGAGTAATATTTTTATTTTTTTTTCATTTTATTTTTGATTTTTTTTTTAAATGTCATTGTTCATAATTTTAATATATAATTTTTATTTTGTTTGTATAATATATATAAATTTGTTTTATTTTGTTTCTATTTGACACATGTGATTATTTGTATATATAAATTTGTTTTATTTGTATAATATATATATATGTTTTATTTTGTGTTTATTTGACACATTTGATTATTTGTATATATATTTTGTTCGAATTTATTTTAATTATTTGTTTTTGGATATTTGTATATATAAATTTGTTTCATTTGTATTATATATATATGATTAAAAAAAAAAAATAAAATAAAAACATAGAAACATATACCATACCATATAAATTATATTCATAGTAGTATATTATATGGTTCCATATTAAAATAAACTAATATAATACACTAAAATATTTCTTATTATATATATATATATATTTAATATAGTAACAACAAAAATGTTTTCAACACCATATACGGATATATCAACACATTATAATATAATAATAATGAATTAATCTAATCTTACAATAAGTATTATTATAAAATAGTAAGAATATAATATATCATATATAATAATTGTATTAAAATAACAATATTTATATGATATCCTTTTTTTTTTTTTTTTTTGTACTCATACGTACTATTATCAACATTATAGGAAATAATTTAATTTTTAGAAATATTAAGAATTTTTTTTTTAAGATTTTTAATTACGTATAAAATAAAAATAAATGATTCCTTGTTTTTCCATAGTATATATAATGTCGCGTTATTTGTTTATTGTATAATAATATATTTATTAAGATATATAGTAATTAATTATTTTGTTACAACATGTAATAATACAATTAATGTATCATAAGTTGTAAAATACCATAACTTCTATTTTAAGAAATATATATATAATAATACACGTTATGATTATAATATATTTGAATAACATAAAACAATAGAATGTATTATGTAATAGTACGTATAATATCTTATTTTGTTATTTGTTTTTTTTTTAATAATAATAAATATTTATATTTTTTGCGATAATTATATAATTTACTACTTTAATGATAAATTAACGTTTTAATTTATTTGTAATATTTTTATAAAAAAAAAAAAATAATATTAATCTTAGTAACAACATAGATAAATTAGAGGGAATTTTATAACATACAATAAATTTTAGAACAAAACAAATAACATAATATATGAAAATTTATTTATTAATATATATGTATATATTATTATTTGAAGAAGATTTTATATCATTTATTATGTTATAAAATATTTGTTGTTAATTGTTTTTATAACAACAATGTTACGAAATTATATGTTTTAATAACTATTTCATAAGTATTTCATATATATATATTATAAATTGGTATTATATATATGTCATACACAATTTCCAAAACGTTGGTTTTGCACATTTGTAAATAATTTACAACACAGAAATATGTTGTATTATTACTATATCGTTAGATATTATTGAGAAAAATGAAAAAAATAAAAAAAAAATAAACCAAAAATAACCATAATAATTTATTGTGTTGATTTAAAATTAAATTTCATTAAAAATTAAAAATTAAAAAAAATTATAAAAAATGCAGAATGTTTTGATAAATTATTTTAATATTAATTTTTTTACGTTTTTGTTTTTTTTTTTTGTAATAAATAAAATGGCAAATGTGGTTCCACTATATAAAAAAAATATATATTGGTATAATGGAAAAATAATTGTTAATTATATAAAATAAATTATAATCATATTTTATGTTAAACATTTTTATTTAATTTATTTATAATATAAAATAAAGTATTTTATGTGATTTTTTTAGTTATAATATTTATCAAAAAATAATATACGTATCACAATAAAAAATGAAAATCCATTATATTAATATATTATTGTTTGAGCTTCCATTAAATATATTGGTAATTCCATGTCACATATATATTAAAGAGGATTAATATAATCATATTATAATATAATATATATATTTATATATAAATATATTACGATATCGTATATATAATTTTTATATATATATAGTCCAAATATACATATATATATAAACATAAAAACATACATATTTATAACATATATATATAAAATAAAAAAGAACTAATTATAATATACATATATATGTGACCATTTTGTATAGATATATAATCAAAGGAACCATAAAAGCACTAACCTTCATACACAAAACAATAGATCTTTATGTGAATGTGAATTATATGCACCTGCCACCTATGACGACGATCCACAAATGAAAGAAGTAATGGTTAAATTCAGTAAACAGACACAACAGAGATTTCATGAATATGACGAACGTATGGTCGAAAAACGAATGCAATGTAAAGATAAATGCGATAAAGAAATTCAAAAAATTATATTAAAAGATAAAATGGAAAAAGAATTAATGGACAAATTTGCCACATTACAAACTGATATACAAAGTGACGCCATTCCAACATGTGTTTGCGAAAAGTCGTTAGCAGATAAAGTGGAAAAAGGTTGTTTACGATGTGGGTATGGTCTAGGAACTGTTGCACCAACAGTTGGATTAATTGGTTCAGTTGCTGTACATGTGTGGAAACCTAAGGCACTTGAGGCCGCTATTGCGAAAGCTATAGCTGAGGGTACTGCTGACATTGCGGCTGCCGCTGAGGCAGCAGGAAAAGCCAGAGGTATGGAATTTGTTATTAAAGCATTAAAACATTTTGGTGTAGAGAATTTTTTTCCTGGAATATGCGATACTATTTCTAGTACAGGCAATTATACTAAAGTCACAGAATTTGTTAATACTATTTATTCGAAATATAATGGGACCTGTAACTTGATGAGATCTTCCATTAATCCGACTGCATGCTATACAATTGAGACTGAACTAAGTATAAAAACAGGAGGTGCTGGTACAGGTGATCATCCACCGCTATATGCCATACGACAAATGATAAAAGGACTTGCTGAAGAAGCTACAGAAGCTGCTAAAGCCGCTGAGGCTGCTAAAAATGCCAAGTTAACTGCTGCAATAAAAGAAAAACAGACCGCTTTGATAGAAGCTGGATTTAACAGTTCCATTACTTCTATAAATGCTTCTATTATAGCAATATTAATTATAGTTTTAATTATGGTAATAATTTATTTAATTTTACGTTATAGAAGAAAAAAGAAAATGAAGAAAAAACTCCAATATATAAAATTATTGAAAGAATAGATGTGATGTATTTGGTATTTTTCGATGTTGGTAGGATGTATGGTACACGTAGTATTTTTCTTTGAATGTACCGTGTGTTTTTTTTTTTTTTTTCTCCATTATAAATAACTATATTATTTTTATATGTATTGCGCTTTTATATATAATTTATTTTTCTATAATTTTATTTATTTATTTATTTTTTTTTTTAAAACTCTTTTAATTAATAAACAATGTAATTTTTAATTTATATAAAATACTTATACGTATTATAATATATTATTTTTTTAAAACATAATGTAACGTATATTTTTTAAATACCTCATATGTTTTTCAAAGGAATATATATCAAAAAAAACAATAAAACTTATGATTATTATAATTATGATTATTATGATTATGATTATTATGATTACTATTATTATAAATATTTTAAGAAACATATTATTCAAAATATTATATCTATATTTATATAATTTAAATTAAAACCAATAAGTATATTATTTCAATTCAGAATTATCATCCTTAAAAAACCTATCATATTATATATTATGTTATTTATATTTATTTCATAATATATTTTATTATTTTAATTATTTTTTATTAGAAATACTACTAATACAATGAATTCAAAAAATAGTCAACATATAACAAAATATAATAATTATACGTAATATAACAAATAGATACAATACATAAAAAACCAATAAAAACACAAAAAACAAATCAAATTAATAAAAATAAAACACAATAAAAAAAAGAATAATGTATATTTTTTATTTTAATATAATAATACACTTTTTCTTTATTTTGCTTTGTAATTTTTATTATGTTGTTTTATTTAGTATAATATGTAGATATTTTTTGTTTTTATATATATATATTTATTTGATAATATGTATATATTTATGAGATATAATTTCATATATATTTCATAATTTATATTGTTCTTTTTAATTTTTTTTTAAGTGTTATTTGTTTCTATATTACGGTATGCATTGATTTATTATCATTATATTTTTATATATATTAAGTGGCAAAAAAAGAAAAAAAAAAAAAAAATTTGTTTATTAAATATTTTTTCTTCTGTAAAATGTTTTCCATTTTTGTTTATATTTATATTTATATATTTTTTTTTTTTTTTTTTTTTTTTTGTTATTTTTTATATATATGAAAGTTGTATGATATATTTAAAATTTTTTTTTTTTTTTTTTTTTTTTTTTTTTTGTTATTTTTTATATATATGAAATTTATATGATATATTTCAAATTTTTCTTTTTTTTTTTTTTTTTTTTTATTATTTTATATGTAAACACATTTAGGAAAAAAAAATTATAATAATAATTTTTATATATATATATATTTTTTTTTTTTTTTTTTTAATATAATAAAAAGTAAAAATTATAAAATAAAAAATAAAAATATTAAATTTTTAAAGTACTGTTATCACTAATAAAATTAATAGTTATACTGTTAATTACTACTTCTAATAATATTACTATTAATAGTAGTATTAATAACAATAATACAAATAGTAATATATTATTATATTCAATGCGTTTCCAATAGTTTATGTTTTTTAATTTAAATAATTTTAACTATTATTGTTATCATATTAAATATATATATATAATACAATATAATTATGATATATATATGTACATATATATAATATAATTTGTAACACTAAAAATTAAATACAAAAAAAAAAAAAAATACACAAACAAAAAATATAATATAACATGAACAATTAAAAAATATAACATAATACAAAAATATAAAATATAATATAATACACAAATCAAATATAATATAACATCAACAAATAAAAAATTTAATATAATGCACACATAAAAAAAAAAAAAAAAATCAAACATATATATATATATATATATATATTATATATCCCATACATCTGCTATAGGATATTTTTCTTTCACCAATTTTGTATTTACATCCATTTCAATTTGTACTTTACTAGGAACATCCATATTATTACTATCCACAGTTGATGTATCATGATCATTTACATCATAATAAATATCATCTTGCACATCATAATAAGGTTCTTTATATTTATCCAGATCCTCCAATATACTATCCATATTAGTAAATTGATTTATAGGTTTAGGATTATCCATATGTATTTGTATAGAAACATCAGTATTTAACGTTTTGTTACTATCACTAGGGTGAGTGTTATCACTATGTGTCTCATTTTCCCACTCTTCTTTTAATTTGCGTAACCGTTCGTGATGATTTTTCCACTTTTCGCACATATCTCTATGTCTATCTAGCCATTTATGGAATAGTTCCAGTTGGTTGTGGATGGGGTCGTCACGTGCAGGTTTGGCAACACTATGTATACTTGTTTGTTTCACATGATTTGTTCCAAATAATTCGTTTTCTTTTCGTTTTAACAATTCATCATATATATCAATATGTTGATTACCACTTAATGTGTCATTAATTAAATCTATACCAGTATAGGTACCATTTTTACCACTCAATGGAATATCATTATTAACCATATGAACATTATAACTATGTTCTTCTCCGTTAAGTAAATTTCTATCATGAATAGAAGTAATAAAAGGTTTTTCTTCAGGTTTATCAAAATATAAAGTATTCGGTTGTGTATTCAATGGAATATCTCCACTTTTATAATCATTTGGTACATCCTTTGGTTGTTCACTTTGTAGATATTGTGATATAAATTCATCTTTCAATTGATTCCATTCGTTATCAGTAATGGGTTGTGGTGTGGGTGTATTATCACTAGCTGTTGTGTTGTTACCACTAGGTTCTAGTACCACTTCAATCAATGTTTTATATTTAGGAGCACGTGGTGCATATATATCATTAATATCCAGTTCTTCATACTCACTTTCGGAAGATGAAGTAATATCACTATAATGATCGGTGTAACCACTATCAGTTCCACTATCTCCTTCAAGGTAAATGTACCGTTTGCCTCTGTATTTACCACTAGTATAAGGTATATATCTATTGGGTGAAAGTTTTGTCGGTATATCATAATCACTTTTGGGTATTTGCAGTATTTGGAATAAATTTCCAACAGATGCTTTGGTTTTTTTCTAAAAAAAAAAATGAACATATATGTGTATGTATATATATGTATTTAGGTATTATATATGTGTTTGTTAATGTATATATGTATTTATGTATATCTATGTGTTTGTTAATGTATATATGTATGTAGTTATGGGTATATATATATATATGTGTAAATGTGTATGTAGTTATGGGTATATATATATAATATATATATATGTATGTGTATATGTGCATGTATTTAATTTTTTTATTTTTTTTTATTTAATTCAATTTTTTTATTTATTATTTTTTTTTATTTAATTAAATTTTTTTTTATTTAAATAAATTTTTTTATTTATTATTTTTTTTTATTTAATTAAATTTTTTTATTTTTTTTAATATTAATTTTTTTAATTTTATTTCATTTTATTTTATTTTTTTTAATTTTATTTTTTATTTTAACATTTTTTCCATTTTTTTTTTATTTTATGATATATATTTTTTTTTTTTAACATTTTTTTTTTCTTTTTTTTTTTTTTATTTAATAAATTTGTTTTTATTTTATTTCTAATATATTTTTTTTATATATAAAATTTTTTTTAATTTTTTTTTGATAATATTTTTCATTTTTTATTTTATCAAAATTTATATTTTTATTTTAATTTTTATTATTTTTAAAATATTTTTCTTTTTTTTTTTTTTTTTTTTTTATTATTTTATATGTAAACACATTTAGGAAAAAAAAATTATAATAATAATTTTTATATATATATATATTTTTTTTTTTTTTTTTTTAATATAATAAAAAGTAAAAATTATAAAATAAAAAATAAAAATATTAAATTTTTAAAGTACTGTTATCACTAATAAAATTAATAGTTATACTGTTAATTACTACTTCTAATAATATTACTATTAATAGTAGTATTAATAACAATAATACAAATAGTAATATATTATTATATTCAATGCGTTTCCAATAGTTTATGTTTTTTAATTTAAATAATTTTAACTATTATTGTTATCATATTAAATATATATATATAATACAATATAATTATGATATATATATGTACATATATATAATATAATTTGTAACACTAAAAATTAAATACAAAAAAAAAAAAAAATACACAAACAAAAAATATAATATAACATGAACAATTAAAAAATATAACATAATACACAAATATAAAATATAATATAATACACAAATCAAATATAATATAACATCAACAAATAAAAAATATAATATAATGCACACATAAAAAAAAAAAAAAAAATCAAACATATATATATATATATACATACATATATATTATATATCCCATACATCCGCTATAGGATATTTCTCTTTCACCAATTTGGTATTTACATCCATTTCAATTTGTACTTTACTAGGAACATCCATAGTATTACTATCCACAGTTGATGTATCATGATCATTTACATCATAATAAATATCATCTTCCATATTATCCATAGTAGGTGTATCCACGTTTATATCCATATTAGTAAATTGATTTATAGGTTTAGGATTATCCATATCTATCTGAATAGAAACATCAGTATTTAACGTTTTGTTACTATCACTAGGGTGAGTGTTACCACTATGTGTCTCATTTTCCCACTCTTCTTTTAATTTATCTAATAGTTCCTCTTTATTATTCCATTTCTCGCACATATTTCTATGTCTATCTAGCCATGTATGGAATAGTTCCAGTTGGTTGTGTAGGGGGTCGTCACGTGCAGGTTTGGCGAAACGGTTAATTGTTGTATGTTTCACATGATTTGTACCAAATAATTCGTTTTCTTTTCTTTTCAAAACTTCATCATATATATCAATATGTTGATTACCACTTAATGTATCATTAATTAAATCGATACCACTATATGAATCATGTTTGCCACTTGTTAGACCACGGTTATCACTTGTTGGATCAATACCACTGTATACATTATTTTGACCACTGTATAAATTATTTTTACCATTGTATAAATCATTATTACCACTGTTAGTACTCATATCATAATTGTATTCTTCCCCAGTATATAAATTTCTATCATGAATAGAAGTAATAAAAGGTTTCTCATCAGGTTTATCAAAATATAAAGTATTATGTTGTGTATTGAATGGAATATCTCCACTACTATAATCATTTGGTACATCCTTTGGTTGTTCACTTTGTATATATTGTGATATAAATTCATCTTTCAATGTATTCCACTCATTATCTGTAATTTTACTACTAGGTATACCATCACTTTGTATATCATTTTGTGTATCACTAGGTGTGTTTTTACCACTAGCTGTTGTGTTGTTACCACTAGCTGTTGTGTTGTTACCACTAGCTGTTGTGTTGTTACCACTAGCTGTTGTGTTGTTACCACTAGGTTCAAGTACTACTTCTATCAATGTTTTATATTTAGGAGCACGTGGTGCATATATATCATTAATATCCATTTCTTCATATTCACTTTCGGAAGATGAAGTAATATCACTATAATGATCGGTGTAACCACTATCAGTTCCACTATCTCCTTCAAGGTAAATGTACCGTTTGCCTCTGTATTTACCACTAGTATAAGGTATATATCTATTGGGTGAAAGTTTTGTCGGTATATCATAATCACTTTTGGGGATATTAATGACACGCAAAAGATCAATAGTAGATTTGGTTTTTTTCTAAAAAAAAAAATGAACATATATATGTGTATGTATATATGTATTTAGGTATTATATATGTGTTTGTTAATGTATGTATGTAGGTAGTTATGGGTATATATATATATAATATATATATATGTATGTGTAAATGTGTATGTACTTATGGGTATATATATATATATATATATATGTGTATATGTGAATGTAGTTATGGGTATATATATATGTGTATGTGTAAATGTGTATGTAGTTATGGGTATATATATATATGTATGTGTAAATGTGAATGTAGTTATGGGTATATATATATATGTATGTGTATATGTGCATGTATTTAATTTAATTTTATTTTTTTTATTTAATTAAATTTTTTTTATTTTTTTTTTTATTTAATTAAATTTTTTTATTTTTTTTAATTTTAATTTTTTTAATTTTATTTTATTTTATTTTTGATTTTATTTTTTTTTTTTTTATTTAATTAAGTTTTATTATTTTTTTTTTTTTTTTATTTAATTAAGTTTTATTATTTTTTTTTTTTTTTTATTTAATTAAGTTTTATTATTTTTTTTTTTTTTTAAAAATTTTTTATTTTTTTTTAATAAATTTTTGTTTTTCTTTTAACATTTTTTTTTTTTTTTTTTTTTGTTTTTATTTAATAAATTTGTTTTTATTTTATTTCTAATAAATTTTTTTTATATATAAAATTTTTTTTAATTTTTTTTTGATAATATTTTTCATTTTTTATTCTATCAAAATTTATATTTTTATTATAATTTTTATTATTTTTAAAATCTTTTTCTTTTTTTTTTTTATTTTAATAAATTTTTTTTTATATTTCTTTTTTAATATAAATACATATATATAAAATATATATATAAAACACATACATATACACAAATATATATCCAAACATACCAACACATAGATATCCAAAAACACATATACAGAAACACATATACATCCACATATATATATATATCCAAACACACTAATACATATATATACACAAAACGCATATATATCCACATATATATATATATATTTAATACCTTTAGAAAAAAATAAGTGAATGCCGCAAAACCGATGCCAACGCTCCAGGCGAGGGTGGAGGTCACAAGGGCGGGGGTTTTATCCACTATTTGGGGGGTTGTTGGTTGTGGTTGGGGTTGTGGTTCCACTTTTTTTTCTTCTTTTGGTGCTTCCGGGGTTGCTGGAGGAGGTGGTTCTGGTGAATCTGGGGTACTTTCATCTTTTTTTTTTTTAGATTCTTCATCTTCCGTTTTTTTGGGTTCAGAAGTGTCTTCGCCACACTTGCCTTCATCCACTGTTTCTTTTTTTTCTTCCACTTTCGGACAAAATGATGGTTGTTGTTTTCCCACTGGGTTTTCAGTTTCTTCAAGGAGTAAGTCCTCATCATCAGGTAGGGGTGTGTGTTCCTGACACTCTGTTTCTGTTTGTTCGCCACTAGTTGAGGATAAACAAGATGTTATTTTATCTTCAAGCTTTTTAATCATACAATCTATAGCATCCTGATGACCATTTTGTGAGGGTTTATCGCCATTAAGACCACAAAAACTCTCGAACTGCGTTAAACCTTTACAAGGTTTTATAGCTTTGTTAAATTCAGGTCGATGTTCAAATTTCTCCAAAAAATTTCTAACCGAAGATTTCATGTCATTGTCACCCTCTTTATTTTTTTCTAGGTAATGTTTTTTTATTTTTTCCCATTCTTCCTTTTTCAACTTTATCCATTCTCCAACACAATTACATTTATTTTGACAATCTCTTTTACATATATTTCCTTCACCATTATTTATACAATCAGAAATTTTATGTTTAATTTTATTATAATCTTCTAAAAAATATTCTAACCATCTTTTAATCAATGCTCTAATTAATATAATTTGTTTATCATCTAATTTACCATTATTATCTCCTTTTTTAAGACCACATACATCTAAACCACATTCATTACGACATTTCCATTCTTCTTTTCTAATGCCTTTAAAGATACCTTTACCTTCACAAACCTTTAAATCATCACCTTCAAATGTGTTTGTATCGTTATCACTAACACGCATAACAACATCTGGAGTAGAACTTATCATTTTTGCAATTTCTTTTGCATCAATAGTCGTTATTCCATCGCACTTCCCTTTTGTATCACCACTCTTGCATTTACCATTTCGACAATCTATTTTAAATGAAGAACATGGATCACAATGTTTTGTATGTTTAAATGTTTCACTTTGTTCATTAAACTCTATTTTACCTTCTCCATTATCATTATTTTTACATGGTCCTAACCTTTCTAAAAATTGTGCAGCTGTATCGCACGTTTTTACTGTTCCGCAAACTCCATTACCACCACCCCCACTTTCCTCTTTGCATTTTGTTTTTTGTTTAACATATGCACTTTTTTGTTCCCCAAATTCTATTTTTTTTCTTTCTATCCATTTTTTATATTTTCTACATTCTCTTCCACAACCTGGACATTTTAAATCCGCAAAAACTCCTATATTTGATATATCTTCTATTTTACACTCTTCCCCATAACCACTACATTTGTAATCAGCACTATCCACTTTACAATCCACTTTAATTTGTGCCAACTTCTTTTTCCTTTCTTTACAAAATGTTTCGCCCCATTCTTCAAGGTATCGGAAATAAGGGGGGCGTAACACAAAGTGGGATAGGAATGTGGGGGTGTTATCACTAGGGGCTGTGGCTTTAGTGTCTTTGGCTTCTGTGTCACTATTTTCGTCGAGTTTGACGGTGTTATATTCGTATTTTTC
This sequence comes from Plasmodium falciparum 3D7, assembly GCF_000002765.6. Classification (NCBI taxonomy): domain Eukaryota; phylum Apicomplexa; class Aconoidasida; order Haemosporida; family Plasmodiidae; genus Plasmodium; species Plasmodium falciparum. Next base: position 33,532 of record NC_004318.2, on the reverse strand, counting down.
TTTGTATTTGCCACTAGTTGTGCCAGGGGTGGTGCCAAAAAATTTCTCGTACACTTCATTATCCTTTACTATTTTTTTTTCGTCATTTTCTTTGTATGTTAGTGCACATATCATTCCTTCCCAAATGGAAGGGGCGTGTTCTTTCCACAAGGTTTCACGTGTTAAACTACTATTTTGTTGTTGTTGGCCGGGGCGTTGAGGGTTGGGGACACTAGCAGCTTGTTTGAGACTATTTATATGTTCATCTATAGCTTTTTGTATTTTCTTCATTTCATCCTGTTTGTCACCACTTGCTTCAATCACAATATTGTTGTTGTTACTACCATTTGTGTTACCACTGTCACTTGTGTTACCACCTCGTACCAAAATATCTCTATAATCACCTAATGTATAAAACATCTGACGTTTAAACTCCTCAGGGATATCTCCTTTTTCTAATTTCTTTTGGGGGTCTTTGTCTTCGTCGTCGACGTTTCCACTGTTTCCGTCGAGGGCACCTACTAATCCACTTTCTCGTTGTTGTTTTTTCTTTTCGTCCAATTCCTTTTGTTTATCCATTTTATACTTATGCCATAAGAAAAAAGTTTCCACAGCAGCACTTTCCACGAAGGCTTTAAGCAAGTCGTCGTCGCGTGAGTTGGACGGCGACGAAGTTGACGCCGGAGTGGAAAGACCTTGTGGTGACTTCTCACCTTGTGACGACGTTCCACCTGGTGACGACGCTTCACTACCACTACTCTCACTAGTACCTTCTGCCTTACCACTCTCCTGTGACTTCGACCCCTTCGTGGTCTCCTCCGCCCACTTCGTTAGTGGTGTGACATATAATTTTCGCCTCCTGGGTGGCACACAAATGGAACCCTGGTTACTACCACTAGATGGGGCGAGATCACGTTTGTGACGACTTTTGGCGTCACTACCCTCACTATCTGTGGCTGCACCCTCATTACTTGTGTTTCCTGTTGGTATACATTTCCAACTTGTGGGTGCCTTTGGGCCATATTTGAGGGTACATGCGTCTTTAAATTTGTTTGTGTCACTAAATAGTGTGTTTACTATTTCACATGGATTCACCCCGGGTGTTGTTGCTGGTGCTGGTATCGCTGGTGGAGGTGGTGGTTGTGGTGGTGGTGCAGGTGGTACATTCGTAGGTACGAATTTTGCACCAAGACAATTACATTTCTCAGAATATTTATGGGCATATATTCCAAACGGTTTTTTACTTGACACGTCTGTAAGAACATTTCCTTCCATACAAGAACATTTTTTATTATCACATTTATCTTTCAGATAATCATTCCCCTGTTTAGATGGACCTTGTGTTGTCTTATAATCTTTATATTCTTGATCTGCATTTTCCAAGTTTGCATCTCTAACAAATTTAGTAGTTTGTCCTCTAAATTCTTTTTGTTTTGTTTCAACATAATTTTTATATTCATCACATGCTTTGTTACAAGGATGTCTGTTATCACTACAATACTGAATAGGATTTATTCCATTACAACTTTTCCCTATATTCTGTTCTAATTTCCCACGTTCGGCGCAAAACTCTTCTCCCCATTCTATCATCCAACGTAAAAATTGAGGTTTTTTAGCAAAGTCCTCAAGGGAAGGGTTGCCATTTTGGGATTGGTTCACTTTATCGTATGAGTAGTCGTTTTTGATTTTTGTTTTTTTCTCCGTATTTGTGACTCCATGTGTTAAGGCACATATCATTCCTTTCCAAATATCTTTTCCATATGTTTGCCACCAGTCTTGCGGTGTAGTTGTACCACTAGGAGATTTGCTGCCATCTTTTGAGAAAAATTTACCTATTTTATCTTTTGCCTTAGCTACATCATTTACTGTTTTTGAAATGTCTGTATTTAAACATATATCTCTATAATCTCCATATGTAAAGTACATGGATCGCAAAAATTCTTCAGGGATAGTGCCATTATCTAATTGTTTAGCGTCAGCACCATTCTTAATCTTATAATATTGCCATGAGAGAAAAGTTTCTGCTGCTGCAGTTCTAATAAAAGCGTCTCTTAAATCATCTTGTGTTTCTATATTTTTTGTTTCACTCTCATGTGCTATATAATATAAACATAGTTTTTGTCTTCTAGGAGGCATACATACTTTCGTGTCGTCCACTAATGTTAGATCTCCGCATTTCCAATCGGGACCATTCTTACCATAATTTTTTTCATGACAATCTCCTACTTGTTTCGTTCTATCATCTGTGCTAAGTATATCATTCACTGTTTTACATTGCGGATCCTCTTCCTCCTCCTCTTCTTCTTCGTCTTCATCGTCGTCGTCATCGTCGTCTTCGTCATCATCGTCTTCGGCGTCGGGGTGGTCTTCTGTGCCGGCAGGTGGTGAGTCGGCGGAACGAGCGCCACCAGGACCTTCTTGTTGTGCTTTTGGTTTTGGGCAGTTTTTGCATTGTTCTGCTTCTTTTAATTCCTCATCGAGAAATTTATCCATTATAGTGTTCTGTTCAGCGACACCACCTTCAGTACACGGACCACCAACAGCAGCAAGATCACGAACGCCTGCTTGTTCCAACATTTGGCGAAGGTGTTTTATTTCCTTTGCCTCCTCTGCATCCAGACCTTTTTCGGATTTTTCTTCGGTATCTTCATTCAAAAATTCTAATTTCAAAACAGCTGCAAGAGTTACGCCAGCATCACATCCTGTTTGCTCTATAATATCTTTTTGCTTGCCAAAATGGTCTTTTATTGCCTCCCATTCCTTTTCTTTTTTTTGTTTAACCCATTTTTCAAAACAACCACATTCTTTATTACATTTCTCATTGTTTTTACAATTTTGTGATTTGGCATTATTTATACAACTATTAAGTCTTTCTCTCCACTCTACAGAATCATGTAACATATCATGAACCCACTTCCAAAAAAATGCATTATAGGACGTAACCTTTTGTTCCTTCCTATGCTGTTTTCCATCTTGTAGTACACAAAAATTAATGGCATCACTGCCATACTTTTTCTCTTTATTTTCATCATAATAACATATCCATTTTTCCATTTGATCACCCTTTTTACCTTTTTCACGACTAGTTGCATTAGGAGTTGCACTTTTTTCACCATTTCCACCATTACCATTACAAAACTTTTTATATTTTTGTACCATATCACTTTTTCTTGTATCACCGGTAAGTATTTCTATAGTGGTAGTTTTATCAGGATCGTAATCCTTTGTTTGTGAACAGTTTTCTTCTTTAGCTTTCCATCCACCTTCTACTTTTTCCGCCCCGCACCACGGACATGCTTCGCAATATTTTGTACGATAAAATGTTTTATTATTACCATCACCCTTTTTTGCACTACCACTATGAACGTTTTTGAAATCGATATTTCCTCCATCTTTTATGTCATTATTTTTTGTGCATACATCTTCATCATTTAATTTTTCTAAAAAGTTATTGACAACTTTATATTTAGTTCCTTTCAGTTCTTTATAAAATTTTTTTTCATACTCTTCATAATTAGTAGTAGTTGCATCCCGTTTTTTCCTACCACTACCACCACAACTACCACCACTTGTTATTTCTTTTGTATATTTTTTTCTTTGTTTTAGAAATTCTAGTTTTTGGTTATCTATCCAGTCCACAAAAGGAGCGCACGAATACTGACAATCTTTACAATCAAAATCTTCAAAAAAAACATGTTTTCCGCTAGCTGTGTTTTTACAATCATACCTATTAAGATCACAATATTTTTCTTCACCATTTTTTCCGCGACATTTTTTTATAGCATCTTTTAATTTATGTTTCCTTAATCTACAAAAATCTTCGGCCCATTCCTCGAACCAGCGAAGATACTGCGGCACGTAGTCAAAATATGTGGGGACAATATTTACGTTGCCACTTCCCTTGATGGGCTTTCCGGCCTTGTCCTTATCACACCGGCATTGTTTAGAAGTCAGACTTGGGTTCTTTTCATCACCACATGTTGCTCGAAAATAATTATTACCACTCTTAACTTCACACGTGATAGCTTTCCATACCGTTTCTCTATTCGCCGTCCACCAATCTTCTCTTAATTGATAATAATTTCCATCACCATCTTGGTATTTTTTTTTTGCTTCCTCCGACAATCCACCATGTATTTTCCCAAAAACCTCTTTCAACTTATTTTCTAATTTTTCTCTTCGTGCACTTTCATATGTATTACCATAAAATAAATCTTTACCGCGTACGATATCCCCTATATCTGCAAAACTTCGTGCCAATACAGTACATAATTGGGAAGGAGAATCCTTATTTGAATGTTCATGTTTTGTATAATGTGTATTTATTGATTGTCCTTCATATTTTGCTGCCATACACACCTCTAACAACAACGTGTCACTAGCCGTCTTCGACGTTGTTTCTATACTTTCCAAATTATGATGACATAAATGTAGACGTCGGTATGGAGCGCAAGCTCCTTCACAACCACTACGCATTTTACTATTAGTACACTGACCACCAAGTGTATCCGAAAAAGGGTTTTGAAACTTTTTTCCACTTAACTCTGTACACGGATACCTTTCACCCTTACCATCGCCATTAACATGGTTATTATAATAATCCTCTACAAGTTTGCATGGATCATCGGTGCCAATTAATTTCGGGTTAATATTTGGTGCTTTCTGCAAATCTCCTTTCAAATCATCAATATAATTTTTAGCATCACCACTAGCACCAGTACCATCAGCACCATTTTTCACTTGGTCGTGTACTTTTTTCCCTATACTATCCAATAAATGTTTGGCACTTTGGTGGTCAATACCATCCTTATCAACACCTCCACCACCGCTACCTCCTGTCCTCACCATTTTGTTCACGACTACATGATGTCATGCATACGTGGTTTATATCGTGGCATACATGGTTTGGTGGTGTGGTGTGGTGGTGGCGTATTGCGTATGTTATTGAAGTATGGTAATATGGTAGAATAATAATAATAGTATTGTGTTGGAATATATATATATATATAAGTATTATATATATATTTGTATATATATATTAATTATAATAGTAGTAATATTATAATATTACAATATATATTAGGAAATATATTAATAAATAATATTTAATATGTATATAATAATAATTATTAGTTTTACTTATTTTTAAAAAAATATATATTAATAGGTTTATAATAAATTTAAATATTCTAACAAAAAAAAAAACAACAATTACATTTTATGAAAAATATTATATATCATGTATTCCTTTATTTATATATTTAATTATATATATTATTTTCTTATGTTTTATATATTTTGTAAAATTATAAATGAGAAAAAAAAAAAATACGAAAATACATACATATAAAAGAATACAACATGTTTCTATATTTAATTATTATCTTTAATATATTTTTTTTTTTTCGCCTTATTTTAATTAATTATATATATATTTTAGAGATAACAAAAGAGGCAAATATCTTCTTCTGTTTCTCTCTATCCATACTATCTATCATATATCTACATAAAAAAATATATATGTATAGGTATATATATACTTATATTTTTCATTATTTTAAAAATAATACATTATAAATATAATATTTCTTATTCTTATTTTTTTTTTCATAATGTAATATATAATATATTATATAATATATGACATATCCTGTAGTACAACGTAGATATAACATCGAGAACAAAAGGGTATCGAAATAAATAAAAAAAAAAAAAAATTAATAAAAAGGAGATAAAAAAAAATATTATATTATTAATTAAAATAAATTTTAAAATATATATTTATTTAACGTTTTATATATTACTTAATACTAACTTAAATGTATATATATAAAAGAATACGTATTCTTCCAACATAAATATATACAGGAGCATACGTATTCTCTCAACATATATATATACATAAAGGCATACGTATTCTCGATACCATTAATATAAATATATACAAAAAGAATACGTATTCTTAAACCCAAAATATACATATATATATATATATATAATAATTCTTGGTTACTGCATGTGTCCGTGCAGGATTTCGATTTTTTGGGTATCTTCCATTTCGATTTTCATATTTTTTGTACTTACATTTTTCTATACTTTTCGTTACTTCAATATTTTAATATAGGCTTCTTCTCTTAATTCTACTTTGAATTATTATTTCTTGGTCCTTATGATACTGTAATATGAATATCACATATGTATGAAATTACCTTGATGAACAGATATGTTCTTTAATATTATACTTCCACATACATATACATATATATATTTATACTTGCATGGCGGATGTATATATCCTTATCATATACAATTAGGTACAATATATAGATCCTCACGTTCTATGAGAATACAGATCTTTATATAGTAGCTATAGATCCTTTACATATATAACAATAAAATCAGATGAGATACAAAACATACATAAATTAGTAAACAAAATATATACATACTCAACAATTATAGATATAATCCATATATAAACCCTAACCCCTAAAGTTATATCCTTAACCCTAATATATGGGAACCCCAAAAATTTATAAACCCAAAAATGTATATCCTTAACCCTGGCATATGGGAACCCTAAAGACTAGGTCCTCTTTTTTTTAAGACTAGATCCTTTTTTTTTAAGACTAGATCCTTTTTTTTAAGACTAGGTCCTTTTATTTTAAGACTAGATCCTTTTATTTTAAGACTAGATCCACTATTTTTTTTTTTTAAGCCGGACCTAGATCCACTATTTATTTTTTTTTTGAGACAAAAAAAATTTTTTTTTTTTTTTTTTTTTTTTTTTTTTTTTTTAAGATATATATTTTTTTATATACTTTTAAGACATAGAAAAAAAAAATTTTTTTTTTTTTTTTTTTTTTTTTTCTTTTTCTTTTTTTTAAAACGTACATTTCCTTTTTCTATTTTTAAGATTTAAAAAAAAAATTTTTTTTTTTTTTTTTTTTTTTTTTTTTTGAGACAAGACCTAGATCCTAAAATTTTTTTAAAGCGCACCTAGTTGCACCAAAGTATAAATCGCACCTAGTTGCACCAAAATATAACTTGCACCTAGTTGCACCAAAGTATAAATCGCACCACTATGCACAATAAAGTCGCACCACTATGCACAATAAAGTCGCACCTCTATGCATAGAATTTTTTTAAACACTAGGTTTATGGTATATCCACTATTTTTAAACACTTGGTTTTAGGTAAAAGCACCACTATTTTGTGAAGAACCACCACTTGTGTGGTATTACCACGAAGCAGTGTTTATCCAACACTTGGTTTAGATCCACTATTTTTAAAGTGCACCATAGGTGCACTAAATGTGTGGTATCACTATATATGTGGTATGACCACGAACCAGTGTTTATCTAACACTTCGTTTACAGATACTATTTTTAAAGTGCACCATAGGTGCACTACTTTTTAAGACGGAATTTAGTAATGCTAAGACCTATATTAGTACATATATGACCTAACTTAATAAGCTTAGGACCTATATTAGGTATATTAGGGCCTATGTTAGTTACTTTAAGACCTATATTACCTACATTAGGACCTACATTAGGTCTCTGTGGACCTACTTTCATGATCTTAGGACCTATATTACTTAACTTAAGACCTATATTAGTTAATTTAAGACCTATATTAGTTAACCTAAGACCTATATTCGTACCTATAGGACATAAATTAGTAAGCTTAAGATCTAAGTTAGTGACCTTACAACATATATTAGTACATATATGACCTAACGTAGTAAGCTTAGGACCTATATTAGGTATATATTAGGGCCTACGTTAGTTACTTTAAGACCTAAGATGGTTACGTTAAGCCCAAAGTTACTAATATGGAGACCTATTTTACTTATATTAGGACCTATAATAGTTATTTAATACCTATGTTAGCACAATTAACACCTATATTAGGTATATTAGGGCCTACGTTAGTTACTTTAAGACCTATATTACCTACATTAGGACCTACATTAGGTCTCTCTGGATCTACTTTCATGATCTTAGGACCTATATTTGGTATCTCTGGACCTACTTTCATGATCTTAGGACCTATATTAGTTAACCTAAGACCTATGTTAGTTTATTAAGACCTATATTAGTACCTTTATGGCCTAAGTTAGTAAGGTTAGAACCTAGTTTAGTTAACATAAGACCTATGTTTGTGATATTAGGACCTATATTAGTTACGTTAAGACCTATGGTACTGTAGTTAGGACCTACGTTACTGTAGTTAGGTCCTAACTTAGTGATATTAGGACCTTATATTAGTTACGTTAAGACCTAAGTTAGTAATGTTAGGACCTATATTAGTTACCTTACGACTTATGTTAGTTACATTAAGACCTAAGTTAGTAATGTTAGGATCTATATTTGTTACTTTAAGACCAAACATAGTACCTTAATGACTTATTTTAGTGACCTTAAGACCTAAGTATGTAATGTTAGGACCTATATGTCTTACCTTAAAACCTACGTTACTGTAGATAGGACCTATATGACTTAACTTAAGACTTACGTTACTGTAGATAGGACCTATATTAGTTACCTTAAGACCTACATTACTTACCTGACGACCTACGTTACTTACCTTAAGACCTACATTACTTACCTTAAGACCTACATTACTGTAATTAGGATCTATATTAGTTACCATATGACCTACGTTAGTGATACTAGGACATATATTAGTTACCATAAGACCTACGTTAGTGATATTACGACCCATATTAGTTACCTAAAGACCTACGTTACTGTATTTAGGACCTAAGTTAGTGAACTGAAGACTTAAGTAATTAATGATAGGACCTATATTACTTTATTAAGACCTATACTTGTACCTTTATGACTTAAATTAGTAAGCTTAGGACATAGTTTAGTTCACTTAAGACCTGTATTAGTACCTTTATGACCTAAGTTAGTAAGCTTAGGACCTATATTACTTACCTAAGACCTACATTACTTACCTAAGACCTATATGATTACCTATGACCTACATTACTTACCTTAAGACCTATATGACTTACCTAAGACCTACATTATTTACCTTAAGACGTGTGTTAGTAATATTAAGACCTACACAACTTACCTTAAGACCTAAGTTAGTAATCATAAGACCTAAGTTAGTAACCATAAGACCTAAGTTAGTAATCATGAGATCTATATTTGTTAAATTAAGACCAAACTTAGTACCTTAATGACTTAGCTTAGTAATTTTATGACCTATATTAGTTAAGTTAGTACTTAAGTTAGTACCATAATAACTTAAGTGAGTAATGTTAAGACCTATATTAGTTCAGTTAGGACCTAAGTTAGTACCTTAATTACTTAAGTCAGTAATATTAAGACCTATATTAGTTAAGATAGAACCTAAGTTAGTACCTTAATGACTTAGGTTAGTAATTGTATGACCTTAGTTACTGACGTTAAGACCTATGTTAGTTAATCTAGGACCTAAGATAGTTAAGTTAAGACCTAAGTTAGTAAACGTAAGACCTAAGTTAGAAGAAGTATGACCTAAGTTAGTAAAAGTAAGACTTTAGTTAGTTCAAGTAAGACCTAGGTTAGTAAACTTGTGACCTATATTAGTTAAGTTAGGACCTTAGCTAGTAATCATAAGACTTATATCAGTGATGGAAAGACCTTAGTGATTTACCATAAGACCTATATGAGTGAAAGTAAGACCTACATTACTAATGTTAGCACCTATGTTAGTCAAGTTAAGACCTATAATTGTTGAAGTATGACCTTTCTTACTTAATTTAAGACCTTAGTTAGTCGAAGTAGGACCTTAGTTAATTTAAGATCTAAGTTAGTAAAAGTATGACCTCAGTTAGTAAAAGTATGACCTCACTTAGTGAAAGTAAGACCTATATCAGTGAGAGTAAGACCTATATCAGTGAGAGTACGACCTTAGTTAGTAATCATAAGACCTATATCAGTGAATGTAAGACCTTAGTTAGTCGAAGTATGACCTTAGTTACTCAATTCAAGACCTAAGTTAGTTGAAATTAAGACCTTAGTTAGTTAAGTTAAGACCTATATCAGTGAATGTAAGACCTTAGTTAGTTACCATAAAACCTATATGAGTGAAAGTAAGACCTGAGTTAGTTAACTTAAGACCTATGTTAGTCAAGTTAGGACCTATGTTAGCTAAGTTAAGACCTATTTTACTGAAAATAAGACCTATGTTAGTAAAGGTAAGACCTAAGTTAGTAAAAGTAAGACCTACGTTAGATGACATAAGACCTTAGTTAGTGAAGGTATGACCTTAGTTAGTAAAAGTAAGACCTAACTTACTGAAGTTAAGACGTATGTTAATAACATTAAGATGTATATTAGTGAATGTAAGACCTAAGTTTGTTAAGCTAAGACGTATATTAGTGAAAGTATGACCTAAGTTAGTAACCATAAGACCTAAGTTAGTAATCGCAGAACCAGAGTTAGTTAAGTTAAGACCTATATGAGTGAAAGTAAGACCTCAGTTAGTGAAAGTAAGACCTAAGTTAGTAAGCCTAAGACGAAAGCTAGTAATGTTAGGACCTATATTTGTTAAGTTAAGACCAAACTTAGTACCTTAATGACTTATGTTAGTTACGTTAAGACGTACGTTAGTTACATTAATGACCTAGGTTAGTAACCTTATGACCTATATTAGTTAAATTAGGACCTTAGTTAGTTGACATAAGACCTTAGTGATTTACCATAAGACGTATATGAGTCAAGTTAAGACCTACATTACTGATGTTAGGATCTATGTTACTCAAGTTAAGACCTACACTAATAATGTTAGGACCTATGTTAGTCAAGTTAAGACCTATATCAGTGAACGTAAGACCTTAGTTAGTGAAAGTAAGACCTATGTTAGTAAACTTGTGACCTATATTAGTTAAGTTAGGACCTTAGCTAGTAATCATAAGACTTATATCAGTGATGGAAAGACCTTAGTTAGTTACCATAAGACCTATATGAGTGAAAGTAAGACCTATGTTAGTAAAAGTAAGACCTATGTTAGTAAAAGTAAGACCTGTGTTAGTAAAAGTATGACCTGAGTTAGTCAACGTAAGACCTGTATTAGTTAACGTAAGACCCATGTTAGTGAAAGTAAGACCTAAGTTAGTTAACTTCAGGCCTACGTTAGTGAAAGTAAGATTTATATCAGTGAAGGTAAGACCTATATCAGTGAGAGTAAGATCTATATTAGTTAAGTTAGGACCTAAGTTAGTACCTTAGTGACTTATGTTAGTAAACTTAAGACCTATATTGTTTATGTTAGAACCTATATTGGTTATGTGAGGACCTAACTTAGTACCTTAATGACTTAGGTTACTAACCATAAGACCTATATCAGTGAGAGTAAGACCTTAGTTAGTCGAAGTGTGACCTTAGTTAGTTAACTTAAGACCTATGTTAGTAATCGTAGAACCACACTTAGTAAAGTTAAGACCTATATAAGTCGAAGTGTGACCTTAGTTAGTTAACTTAAGACCTATGTTAGTCAAGTTAAGACCTATTTTAGTCAAGTTAAGACCTGAATTAATGAAAGTAAGACCTAAGTTAGTCAACCTAAGACCTATGTTAGTTAAGTTAAGACCTATGTTAGTTAAGTTAAGACCTTAGTTATTGAAGTTCATACCTAGATTAGTTAAGTTAAGACCTAAGTTAGTCAAATTAAGACCTATGTTAGTCAAGTTAAGACCTATGTTAGTAAAAGAAGGACCTCACTTAGTGAACGTAAGACCTTAGTTAGTTCAAATTAAGACCTAAGTTAGTAAAATTAAGACCTAAGTTAGTAAAATTAAGACCTTAGTTAGTCAAGTTAAGACCTATGTTAGTTATGTTAAAACCTAAGTTAGTTAACTTCAGGCCTACGTTAGTGAAAGTAAGATTTATATCAGTGAAGGTAAGACCTTAGTTAGTTACCATAAGACCTATATGTATGAAAGTAAGACCTGAGTTAGTAAAAGTAAGACCTAAGTTAGTAGAAGTAAGACCTTAGTTACTGAAGTTAAGACCTATGTTAGTTAAATTGATGTCTATGTTAGTGAAAGTAAGACCTATATGAGTGAAGGTAAGACCTATGTTAGATGACTTAAGACCTATATTAGTTATGTTAGGACCTATATTAGTTATGTTAGGACCTATATTAGTTATGTTAGGACCTATATTAGTTATGTTAGGACCTATATTAGTTATGTTAGGACCTATATTAGTTATGTTAGGACCTATATTAGTTATGTTAGGACCTATATTAGTTATGTTAGGACCTATATTAGTTATGTTAGGACCTATATTAGTTATGTTAGGACCTATATTAGTTATGTTAGGACCTATATTAGTTATGTTAGGACCTATATTAGTTATGTTAGGACCTATATTAGTTATGTTAGGACCTATATTAGTTATGTTAGGACCTATATTAGTTATGTTAGGACCTATATTAGTTATGTTAGGACCTAGATTAGTTAACCTAAGACCTAGGTTAGTTTATTAGGACCTATATTAGTTATAGTAAGACCTAGTTTTTACTTATACTAAGTCTTATATTAATCATTTCAAGGCCTACTTTTGTGAAAGTAAGAGCTACATAAGTACAATTAAGACCTATGTTAGTCAAGTTAAGACCTATGTTAGTCGAAGTATGACCTATATGAGTGAAGGTAAGACCTATGTTAGTGAAAGTAAGTGCTATATCAGTGAATGTAAGACCTAAGTTAGTACCTTAATGACTTAGCTTAGTAATTTTATGACCTATATTAGTTAAGTTAGGACCTATATTAGGTGTATTAGGGCCTACGTTAGTTACTTTAAGACCTATATTACCTACATTAGGACCTACATTAGGTATCACTGGATCTACTTTCATGATCTTAGGACCTATATTACCTACATTAGGACCTACATTAAGTATCTCTGGATCTACTTTCATGATCTTAGGACCTATATTAGTTACCTTAAGACCTACATTACTGTAATTAGGATCTATATTAGTTACCATATGACCTACGTTAGTGATACTAGGACATATATTAGTTACCATAAGACCTAAATTAGTTACCATATGACCTACATTACTTACCTGCCGACCTACTTTACATACCTTAAGACCTACATTACTTACCTAAGACCTACATTACTTACGTAAGACGTATATGATTACCTAAGACCTACATTACTTACCTTAAGACCTACATTACTTACCTAAGACCTACATTACTTACCTTAAGACCTACATTACTTAACTTAAGACCTACATTACTTACCTAAGACCTATGTTAGTAATATTAAGACCTACACAACTTACCTTAAGACCTAAGTTAGTCACCTTAAGACATATGTTAGTAATGATAGGACCTATATTACTTATAAGACCTATGTTAGTCAAGTTAAGACCTATGTTAGCTAAGTGAAGACCTAAGTTAGTGAAAGTAAGACCTACATTAGTCGAAGTATGACCTCAGTTAGTTGAGTTAAGACCTAAGTTAGTTGAAGTTAGGACCTATAATGGTTAAGTTAAGACCTATGTTAGTCAATTTAAGACCTAAGTTAGTTGAAATTAAGACCTAAGTTAGATGAATTAAGACCTATATTAGTGAAAGTAAGGTCTGAGTTAGTTACGTTAAGACCTAAGTTAGTAAAGGTAAGACCTATATCAGTGAGAGCAAGACCTTAGTTAGTAACCATAAGACCTATATGAGTGAGAGAAGGGCCTTAGTTAGTAACCTTAAGACCTATATTAGTTAAATTATGACCTCACTTAGGCAAAGTAAGACTTAAGTTAGTAATAGTAGGACCAGAGTTAGTTAAGATAAGTCCTATGTTAGTTATGATAGGACCTATATTAGTGAAAGTAATGTCTCAGTTAGTTGAGTTAAGACCTAAGTTAGTAAAGGTAAGACCTATTTTACTGAAAATAAGACCTATATCAGTGAATGTAAGACCTATGTTAGTAAAAGTAAGACCTAAGTTAGTAACCTTATGACCTATATTAGTTAAGTTAGGACCTAAGTAAGTACCTTAATGACTTAGGTTAGTAATTGTATGATCTTAGTTAGTCAAGTTAAGACCTATGTTAGTCAAGTTAGGACCTATGTTAGCTAAGTTAAGACCTATGTTAGTGAAGTTAGGACCTATGTTAGTAAACGTAAGACCTGTATTAGTTAAGTTAAGACCTAAGTTAGTAGAAGTAAGACCTAAGTTAGTGTAGTTAGGACCTATATTGGTTATGTTAGCATCTACGTTAGGACCTAAGTTAGTATTTTAATGACTTATGTGAGTAATATTAAGACCTATATGAGTGAAAATAAGACCTACGTTAGTGAAGTTAAGACCTAAGTTAGTAAAAGTAAGACCTAAGTTAGTAGATGTAAGACCTAAGTTAGTAGAAGTAAGACCTAAGTTAGTACCTTAATGACTTAGCTTAGTAATTTTATGACCTATATTAGTTACCTTAGGACCTAAGTTAGTTAAGTTAAGACCTATGTTAGCTAAGTTAAGACCTATGTTAGTAATGATAGGACCTATATTACTTATAAGACCTATGTTAGTCAAGTTAAGACCTAGGTTAGTCAGGTTAAGACCTTAGTTACTGAAGTTAAGACCTATGTTAGTCAATTTAGGACCTATGTTAGTCAAGTTAGGACCTATGTTAGCTAAGTTAAGACCTAAGTTATTTAAGTTAAGACCTATGTTAGTCAAGTTAAGACCTATGTTAGTCAAGTTAAGACCTATGTTAGTTGAAGTATGACCTATGTTAGTCAAGTTAAGACCTAAGTTAGTAATCATAAGACCTATATCTGTGAACGTAAGACCTAAGTTAGTAAACGTATGACCTGAGTTAGTGAAAGTAAGACTTAAGTTAGTGAAAGTAAGACCTTAGTGATTTACCATAAGACGTATATGAGTCAAGTTAAGACCTACATTACTGATGTTAGGATCTATGTTACTCAAGTTAAGACCTACACTAATAATGTTAAGACCTATGTTAGTCAATTTAGGACCTATGTTAGTCAAGTTAGGACCTATGTTAGCTAAGTTAAGACCTAAGTTATTTAAGTTAAGACCTATGTTAGTCAAGTTAAGACCTATGTTAGTCAAGTTAAGACCTATGTTAGTTGAAGTATGACCTATGTTAGTCAAGTTAAGACCTAAGTTAGTAATCATAAGACCTATATCTGTGAACGTAAGACCTAAGTTAGTAAACGTATGACCTGAGTTAGTGAAAGTAAGACTTAAGTTAGTGAAAGTAAGACCTTAGTGATTTACCATAAGACGTATATGAGTCAAGTTAAGACCTACATTACTGATGTTAGGATCTATGTTACTCAAGTTAAGACCTACACTAATAATGTTAAGACCTATGTTAGTCAATTTAGGACCTATGTTAGTCAAGTTAGGACCTATGTTAGCTAAGTTAAGACCTAAGTTATTTAAGTTAAGACCTATGTTAGTCAAGTTAAGACCTATGTTAGTCAAGTTAAGACCTATGTTAGTTGAAGTATGACCTATGTTAGTCAAGTTAAGACCTAAGTTAGTAATCATAAGACCTATATCTGTGAACGTAAGACCTAAGTTAGTAAACGTATGACCTGAGTTAGTGAAAGTAAGACTTAAGTTAGTGAAAGTAAGACCTTAGTGATTTACCATAAGACGTATATGAGTCAAGTTAAGACCTACATTACTGATGTTAGGATCTATGTTACTCAAGTTAAGACCTACACTAATAATGTTAGGACCTATGTTAGTCAATTTAGGACCTATGTTAGTCAAGTTAGGACCTATGTTAGCTAAGTTAAGACCTAAGTTATTTAAGTTAAGACCTATGTTAGTCAAGTTAAGACCTATGTTAGTCAAGTTAAGACCTATGTTAGTTGAAGTATGACCTATGTTAGTCAAGTTAAGACCTAAGTTAGTAATCATAAGACCTATATCTGTGAACGTAAGACCTTAGTTAGTAACCATAAGACCTATATGAGTGAGAGAAGGGCCTTAGTTAGTAACCTTAAGACCTATATTAGTTAAATTATGACCTCACTTAGGCAAAGTAAGACTTAAGTTAGTAATAGTAGGACCAGAGTTAGTTAAGATAAGTCCTATGTTAGTTATGATAGGACCTATATTAGTGAAAGTAATGTCTCAGTTAGTTGAGTTAAGACCTAAGTTAGTAAAGGTAAGACCTATTTTACTGAAAATAAGACCTATATCAGTGAAGATAAGACCCAAGTTAGTACCTTAATGATTTAGATTAGTAACCTTATAACCTATATTAGTTAAGTTAGGACCTATGTTAGTAATCAGAAGACCTATATCAGTGAATGTAAGACCTGAGTTAGTACCTTAATGAGTTAGGTTAGTAATCTTATGACCTATATTAATTAAGTTATGACCTATGTTACTAAACATAAGACCTATATGAGTGAGAGTAAGACCTTAGTTAGTTACGTTAAGACCTTAGTTAGTGAAAGTAAGACTATGTTAGTAAAAGAAGGAACTCACCTAGGCAAAGTAAGACTTAAGTTAGTAATAGTAGGACGAGAGATAGTGAAGTTAAGACCCATATTAGTCGAAATATGACCTTAGTTACTCAATTTAAGACCTAAGTTAGTAAAAGTAATACCTAAGTTAGTGAAAGTAAGATCTATATCAGTGAAGGTAAGACGTTAGTTAGTTACCATAAGACCTATATGAATGAAAGTAAGACCTGAGTTAGTTAATGTAAGACCTACGTTAGTCTAAGTATGATCTTAGTTACTCAATTTAAGACCTAAGTTAGTTGAAATTAAGACCTATGTTAGTCGAAGTATGACCTTAGTTAGTCAACGTAAGACCTATGTTAGTCAACGTAAGACCTAAGTTAGAAGAAGTATGACCTAAGTTAGTAAAAGTAAGACTTTAGTTAGTTCAAGTAAGACCTTAGTTAGTAAAAGTAAGACCTAAGTTAGTTAAGGAAAGATCTACGTTAGTCCAAGTATGACCTTAGTTAGTTAACTTAAGACCTAAGTTAGTTGAAATTAAGACCTAAGTTACTTGAAATTAAGACCTAAGTTAGTAAAAATAAG
Source organism: Plasmodium falciparum 3D7 (assembly GCF_000002765.6). Classification (NCBI taxonomy): domain Eukaryota; phylum Apicomplexa; class Aconoidasida; order Haemosporida; family Plasmodiidae; genus Plasmodium; species Plasmodium falciparum. The sequence goes on along the minus strand of NC_004318.2, from coordinate 16,494 downwards.
ACCTATGTTAGTCAAGTTAGGACCTATGTTAGTCAAGTTAGGACCTTAGTTACTGAAGTTAAGACCTTAGTTAGTTAAGTTAAGACCTTAGTTAGTTAAGTTAAGACCTATGTTAGTCAAATTAAGACCTTAGATAGTTAATTTAACACCTATGTTAGTCGAAGTATGACCTTAGTTAGTCAACGTAAGACCTATGTTAGTAAAAGTAAGACCTAAGTTAGTAACCATAAGACCTAAGTTAGTAATCATAAGACCTATATCAGTGAAATTAAGACCTATATCTGTGAAAGTAAGACCTATGTTAGTCGAAGTATGACCTTAGTTAGTTAACTTAAGACCTAAGTTAGTAATCGTAGAACCACACTTAGTAAAGTTAAGACCTATATAAGTCGAAGTGTGACCTGAGTTAGTTACCATAAGACCTATATGAGTGAAAATAAAACCTGAGTTAGTTAATGTAAGACCTATGTTAGATAAAGTATGACCTATATGAGTGAAGGTAAGACCTATGTTAGTCAAGTTAAGACCTATGTTAGTCATGTTAAGACCTTAGTTAGTTACGTTAAGACCTAAGTTAGTTATGTTAAGACCTATGTTAGTCAAGTTAGGACCTAAGTTAGTACCTTCATGACTTAGGTTAGTAATTGTATGACCTTAGTTAGTTACGTTAAGACGTACGTTAGTTACATTAAGACCTAAGTTACTGTAGCTAGGACCTATATTTGCTAAGTTAAGACCAAACTTAGTACCTTAATGACTTATGTTAGTGACCTTAAGACCTAACTTAGTAATCATAAGACCTATATCTGTGAAAGTAAGACCTAAGTTAGTCAAGTTAAGACCTACGTTAGTCAAGTTAAGACCTAAGTTAGAAGAAGTATGACCTCAGTTAGTGAAAGTAAGACTTAGGTTAGTGAAAGTAAGACCTATGTTAGTTGAAATTAAGACCTAAGTTAGTGAAAGTAAGACCTATATCAGTGAATGTAAGACCTAGGTTAGTGTAGTTAGGACCTATATTGGTTATGTTAGCATCTACGTTAGGACCTAAGTTAGTATTTTAATGACTTAAGTGAGTAATATTAAGACCTATATCAGTGAAAGTAAGACCTAGGTTAGTCCAAGTATGACCTTAGTTAGTCGAAGTATGACCTTAGTTAGTTAACTTAAGACCTATGTTAGTCCATGTATGACCTTAGTTAGTAAAAGTAAGACCTAAGTGAGTAAAAGTAAGACCTAAGTTAGTAAAATTATGACCTTAGTTAGTTAAGTTAAGACCTATGTTAGTCAAGTTAGGACCTGAGTTAGTCAAGTTAAGACCTTAGTTAGTCAAGTTATGACCCATGTTAGTGAACGTAAGACCTAAGTTAGTAAAAGTAAGACTTAGGTTAGTGAAAGTAAGACCTAAGTTAGTAAAAGTATGACCTAAGTTAGAAGAAGTATGACCTCAGTTAGTGAAAGTAAGACCTTAGTTAGTCGAAGTATGACCTCAGTTAGTTGAGTTAAGACCTATGTTAGTGAAAGTAAGACCTATGTTAGTGAAAGTAAGACCTACATTAGTCGAAATATGACCTCAGTTAGTTGAGTTAAGACCTTAGTTACTGAAGTTAAGACCTATGTTAGTTACGTTAAGACCTTAGTTAGTTACGTTAAGACCTTAGTTAGTTAACTTAAGACCTATATTAGTTAAGTTAGGACCTAAGTAAGTCAAGTTAAGACCTATATGAGTGAAATTAAGACCTATATCAGTGAATGTAAGACCTAAGTTAGTATAGTAAGGACCTAAGTTAGTCAACGTAAGACCTAAGTATGTAATGTTAGGACCTCAATTAATGAAAGTAAGACCTATGTTAGTAAAAGTAAGACCTATATTACTTACCTATAGACCTATGTTGCTGTAATTAGGACCTCTATTAGTTACCTTAGGACCTAAGTTTCTGTAGTTAAGATCTATATTAGTTACCTTAGGACCTAAGTTAGTACCTTAGTGACTTATGTTAGTAAACTTAAGACCTATATTGTTTATGTTAGAACCTATATTGGTTATGTGAGGATCTAACTTAGTACCTTAATGACTTAGGTTACTAACCATAAGACCTATATCAGTGAGAGTAAGACCTTAGTTAGTCGAAGTATGACCTATGTTAGTTAAGTTAAGACCTATGTTAGTAAAAGAAGGACCTCACTTAGTGAAAGTAAGACCTATGTTCCTGTAGTTAAGACCTTAGTTAGTTAAGTTATGACCCATGTTAGTGAAAGTAAGACCTAGGTTAGTCGAAGTATGACCTTACTTAGTTATGTTAAGACCATAGTTAGTTAACTTAAGACCTATGTTAGTCAAGTTAAGACCTAAGTTAGTAAAAGTAAGACCTGTGTTAGTAAAAGTAAGATCTAAGTTAGAAGAAGTATGACCTCAGTTAGTGAAAGTAAGACCTAGGTTAGTCGAAGTATGACCTTAGTTAGTCAAGATTAGACTTATGTTAGTAGACGTATGACCTAAGTTAGTAATCGTAGAACCACACTTAGTAAAGTTAAGACCTATATAAGTTGAAGTGTGACCTTAGTTAGTTAAGTTAAGACCTATGTTAGTCGAAGTATGACCTAAGTTAGTAATCGCAGAACCAGAGTTAGTTAAGTTAAGACCTACGTTAGTAAAAGAAGGACCTCAATTAGTGAAAATAAGACCTATGTTAGTCGAAGTATGACCTAAGTTACTAATCGTAGAACCAGAGTTAGTAATGTTAAGACATAGGTTAGTAAAAGAAGGACCTCACTTAGTGAAAGTAAGACCTATATCAGTGAATGTAAGACCTTAGTTAGTCGAAGTATGACCTATGTCAGTAAAAGTAAAACTTATATGAATGAAGATAAGACCTAAGTTAGTAACCTTATGACCTATATTAGTTAAGTTAGGACCTATATTACTTAAAGTAAGACCTGAGTTAGTAAATGTAAGACCTATGTTAGTTGAAGTATGACCTTAGTTAGTGAAAGTAAGACGTACATTAGTAATGTTAGGACCTAGATTACTCCAGTCAAGACCTAAGATAGTAACCTTAAGACGAAAGCTAGTAATGTTAGGACCTATATTTGTTAAGTTAAGACCAAACATAGTACCTTAATGACTTATGTTAGTGACCTTAAGACCTAAGTTAGTAACCATAAGACCTATATGAATGAAAGTAAGACCTTAGTTAGTCGAAGTATGACCTATGTTAGTGAAAGTAAGACCTACATTAGTCGAAGTATGATCTCAGTTAGTTGAGTTAAGACTTATGTTAGTAGAAGTATGACCTAAGTTAGTAATCGTAGAACCACACTTAGTAAAGTTAAGACCTATATAAGTCGAAGTGTGACCTTAGTTAGTTAACTTAAGACCTATGTTAGTCAAGTTAAGACCTATATCAGTGAAGGTAAGACCTTAGTTAGTTACCATAAGACCTATATTAGTTAGTTAGGACCAAAGATAGTACCTTAATGACTTAGGTTAGTTACATTAAGACCTACGTTAGTTACATTAAGACCTAAGTTAGTAACCATAAGACCTAAGTTAGTAACTCTAAGACGAAAGCTAGTAATATTAGGACCTATATTTGTTACTTTAAGACCTAAGTTAGTGTAGTTAGGACCTATATTGGTTATGTTAGCATCTACGTTAGGACCTAAGTTAGTATTTTAATGACTTAAGTGAGTAATATTAAGACCTATATGAGTGAAAATAAAACCTGAGTTAGTGAAAGTAAGACCTAAGTTACTAATCATAAGATCTAAGTTAGTAATCATAAGACCTATATCAGTGAAATTAAGACCTATATCTGTGAAAGTAAGACCTAAGTTAGTAAACATGTGACCTATATTAGTTAAGTTAGGACCTAAGTTAGTGAAAGTAAGACCTAAGTTAAGTTAAGACCTTAGTTACTGAAGTTAAGACCTAAGTTAGTAAAATTATGACCTTACTTACTGAAGTTAAGACATAAGTTAGTAAAAGTAACACCTAAGTTAGTAAAAGTAAGATCTAAGTTAGAAGAAGTATGACCTCAGTTAGTAAAAGTAAGACTTAGGTTAGTAAAAGTAAGACCTTAGTTAGTTACCATAAGACCTATATGAATGAAAGTAAGACCTGAGTTAGTTAATGTAAGACCTATGTTAGTCGAAGTATGACCTAAGTTACTAATCTTAAGACCAAAGTTAGTAATGTTAAGACCTATATAAGTCGAAGTCTGACCTGAGTTAGTTAACTTAAGACCTATTTTAGTTAAAGTAAGACCTATATTAGTTGAAGTATGACCTTAGTTAATTTAAGATCTAAGTTAGTAAATGTAAGACCTGAGTTAGTGAATTTAAGACCTATTCTACTGAAAGTAAGACCTATATCTGTGAATGTAAGACCTAAGTTAGTACCTCAATGACTTATATTAGGTACCTTAAGACCTAAGTTTCTGTAGTTAAGATATATATTAGTTACCTTAGGACCTAAGTTAGTACCTTAATGACTTAGGTTAGTAATTGTATGACCTTAGCTAGTTACGTTAAGACCTATATCAGTGAATGTAAGACCTAAGTTAGTACCTTAATGACTTAGCTTAGTAATTTTATGACCTATATTAGTTAAGTTAGGACCTTAGTTAGTTAACATAAGACCTATATCAGTGAAAGTAAGACCTTAGTTAGTAACTATAAGACCTATATTAGTTACGTTAGGACCTAAGTAAGTACCTTAATGACTTAGGTTAGTAATTGTATGACGTTAGTTAGTTACGTTAAGACCTTAGTTAGTTAAGTTAAGACCTAAGTTAGTTATGTTAAGACCTAAGTTAGTAGAAGTAAGACCTAAGTTAGTGTAGTTAGGACCTATATTTGCTAAGTTAAGACCAAACTTAGTACCTTAATGACTTATGTTAGTGACCTTAAGACCTATATTACTTACCTTAAGACCTAAGTTAGTAACCATAAGACCTAAGTTAGTAATCATAAGACCTATATCAGTGAAATTAAGACCTATATCTGTGAAAGTAAGACCTAAGTTAGTAAACATGTGACCTATATTAGTTAAGTTAGGACCTAAGTTAGTGAAAGTAAGACCTAAGAAGAAGTATGACCTATGTCAGTAAAAGTAAAACTTATATGAATGAAGATAAGACCTAAGTTAGTAGAAGTATGACCTCAGTTAGTGAACTTAGGACCTATGTTAGTCACGTTAAGACGCATATCAGTGAACGTAAGACCTAAGTTAGTAATAGTAGGACCAGAGTTAGTTAACTTAAGACCTATGTTAGTCCATGTATGACCTTAGTTAGTGAAAGTAAGACCTAAGTTAGTAAACGTATGACCTCAGTTAGTGAAGTTATGACCTATATTAGTCAAAATATGACCTTAGTTAGTCACGTTAAGACCTAAGTTACTGAAGTTAAGACCTATATTAGTGAAATTAAGGTCTAAGTTAGATGACTTAAGACCTATATTAGTGAAAGTAAGATCTGAGTTAGTTAAGTTATGACCCATGTTAGTGAACGTAAGACCTATATCAGTGAACGCAAAACCTCAGTTAGTAAACATAAGACCTATATCAGTGAGAATAAGACGTTAGTTAGTTAACTTAAGACCTATATTAGTTACGTTAGGACCAAAGATAGTACCTTAATGACTTAGGTTAGTAATTGTATGACCTTAGTTAGTTACGTTAAGACCTTAGTTAGTTACCATAAGACCTATATGAGTGAAAGTAAGACCTACATTACTAATCTTAGGACCTATGTTAGTTAATGTAAAACCTTAGTTAGTCGAAGTGTGACCTATGTTAGTGAAAGTAAGACTTAAGTTAGTGAAAGTAAGATCTATGTTAGCTAAGTTAAGACCTAATTTAGTTAAGTTAAGACCTAAGTTAGTAAAAGTAAGACCTAGGTTAGTCGAAGTATGACCTTACTTAGTTATGTTAAGACCATAGTTAGTTAACTTAAGACCTATGTTAGTCAAGTTAAGACCTAAGTTAGTAAAAGTAAGACCTAAGTTAGTTGAAGTTAAGACCTTAGTTAGTGAAAGTAAGACCTGTGTTAGTGAAAGTAAGACCTTAGTTAGTTAATCTAGGACCTAAGATAGTTAAGTTAAGACCTAAGTTAGTAAACGTAAGACCTAAGTTAGAAGAAGTATGACCTAAGTTAGTGAAAGTAAGAACTTAGTTAGTCAAGTTAAGACCTATGTTAGTCAAGTTAGGACCTTAGTTAGTCAACGTAAGACCTATGTTAGTCAACGTAAGACCTGTATTAGTTAAGGTCAGATCCTAGTTAGTTAAGATCTATAATAGTTAAGTAATGACCTGATTAATGATGAGACGGCGTTAGTACAATTAAGACCTAAGTTACTAGTCATGTTACTGATAATGTTAGTAGTCAAGTTAGTAGACATGTTAGTAATGATGTTAGTTGTGATGATGTTAGTAGTCATGTGAGTGATGTTGTTAGTAGTCAAGTTAGTAGTCATGTTAGTAATGATGTTAGTAGTGAAGTTAGTGATCATGTTAGTTATGAGGTCAGTCATGATGTTCGTAATGATGTTAGTAGTCATGTAAGTAATCATGTAAGTGATGATGTTAGTAGTCAAGTTAGTATTCATGTAAGTAGTAATGTTAGTAGTCATGTAAGTAATCATGTAAGTGATGTTGTTAGTACTGATGTTAGTAATCATGTTAGTAGTGATATTAGTAGTGATGTTAGTAGTCATGTTAGTACTGATGTTAGTGATGTTGTTATTTACTATGTTAGTTGTGATGATGTTAGTAGTCATGTTAGTGATGTTGTTAATGATGATGTTAGTAGTCATGTAAGTAGTAATGTTAGTAGTCATGTAAGTAATCATGTAAGTGATGTTGTTAGTAGTCAAGTTAGTAGTTATGTTAGTGATGTTGTTAGTTACTATGTTAGTGATGACGTTAGTAGTCATGTTAGTGATGATGTTAGTAATGATGTTAGTGATGTTGTTAGTTACTATGTTAGTCATGTTAGTGATGATGTTAGTAGTAAGTTAGTAGTATTAAGTTAGTAGTAAGTTAGTAGTATTAAGTTAGTAGTAAGTTAGTATTAATGAAGCAGTAGTCAGATAGTAGTAAAGAAGTAGTTGTAGAAGTAGTAATGATGTCGTAGTAATGTAGCAGTAAGTTAGTAGTAAGTTAGTAGTACTAAGGTAGTAGTAATGAAGTAGTAATGAAGTAGTAATGAAGTAGTAGTAAGTTAGTAGTACTAAGTTAGTAGTACTAAAGAAGTAGTAGTAAGTTAGTAGTAGTAAGTTAGTAGTAATGTCATTGTAGAAGTAGTTCTGATGTCGTAGTAATGTACCGGTAAGTTAGTAGTAAGTTAGTAATGAAGTAGAAGTAATGTATCAGTAAGTGAGTAGTAAGTTAGTAATGAAGTCGAAGTAATGTATCAGTAAGTGAGTAGTAAGTTAGTAATGAAGTAGAAGTAACGTAGTAGTAAGTTAGTAGTACTAAGTTAGTATTAATGAAGTACTACTAAGGTAGTAGTAATGTAGTAGTAAGGTAGTAGTAGTCATATAGTAGTAACGAAGTAGTAGTAGAAGTAGTAATGATATCGTTGTAGAAGTAGTAATGATGTCGTAGTAATGTAGCAGTAAGTTAATAGAAGTAAGTTAGTAGTAAGTGTGTGCATCTATGATGATGTAACCTGCATATAGGTGCATAAATGTGTGCATTTAACGTAAATTTGCATGCAAAAACAGGCATTTTATGGTATATAATAGAACATGCAAATGTTACATGATAAAAAAGACGATTAAAAACACAGCATGCAAAATTAATAACATCACACACACAAAGTGCACTACAAACAATAAAGAATGAAGTACTAATATCGCATGTACCACATTAACATAAATAGTTATGATAGTAGTTAAGTAGTAGAAGTAGTAGTAAGTTAGTAGTAATAAAGTAGTACTAAGGTAGTAGTAATGTACCACTAAGTTAGTAGTAATGAAGTTGTATTATGGTAGTAGTAAGGAAGTAGTAAGTTAGTTGTAATAAAGTAGTACTAAGGTAAAAGTAAGATAGTAGTAAGTTAGTAGTAATAATGGAACGCACCTCTAAAACAACATCGCGTAAAGAGGTTCTACAAATATTACAACAAAAGTACATTCCATGCACACATAATGGAACACATAAATTACCATAAGATGGATAAAATGGATGTACAAATATATAAATATTGTTTGAACGAACATTTGTGTGCATATAAAGATGAATGGTCAGAAGTAACCCGACATCATAGGACATCTGTAAAACTTGTGTGCAACTATAATGGTATGATGTGCTTAAAGGTGCATGAATGTGTGCAATAAAGGTAAATTTGCATGCAAAAAGAAACAGTTTATAGTGTAAAAGGGGACATAAAAATGGTACACTATAAAAAAAATCATTAAAAACATAGCATGCAAATTTTATGACACCACCAACACAAAGTGTACTACATCCAATGAAGAATGAAGTACTAATATCACCACTATCACATTAACATAAATAGTTATGATAGTAGTAAATGTCTACAAAAGGTAGAAATGATGTCGTTTTTGACACATAAAATGACCCAACATATCCCATATTAACTTTGATATACAAAGAGATGGACACTTACTATGCGTATAAATATTAATACTAAGTGCATGGGAACAACTACTACCTCTAATATGCATGCAATTTTGGGTACTAATTTTTGGGTATAAAGGGGACCAAAACATGGGTATATAAAACAGTACGTGTTTGCATCACTCGCAGAATGGTACTTTAGTTTCACACAAAATTGCCTATAGTTTTTGATCGAACTATAAAAATGTGCAATATGGTGACAGCACTAAATTTTATGTACCAATTTTTGGCCTAGTGGGGTACTTTTATACCCAAAATATGGGGTATATAAAACCGTATATGTTTGCACCACATGAACAACACCATATTAGTTGCACACATTTTCGGGTATAGTTTTTGTTTGGTACATAAAAATGTGCAATATTGTGGGTACATAAAATTTTTGGCCTAGTGGAATCATGTAACCCCACTGGTTATATCCCCCCTTCGGGGGGAACCCAATAAAACAACCATAAATTTCCACACATGTAAATTTCGGGCCCCCAAATTAACGATATCCACAAGGTTGGAAAACCACTTAAAACTATTAGGAAAAGTAAAAAAGGGGAAAAAATATATGGTAAAAACACCAGGCGAGGGGTTTCAGCACCTTCTCAAAAAGGGCCCAAAAAACAAAATTTTCAAAAACAGTGGCGGGAACCCCCTGCACCGCGATGCAGCGGTATTCTGAGTCGAATGAACTAGTCGCTACGGGAATTTTTATTTTTGTTCAAAAAAAATTGAAAAAAATGTCCAAAAAGTGATATACCCCCCCCTATGAAAATTTGTGAAAAGTGGTGATTTTTTACTACGTGAAATGTGGGGTATGTGGGGTATAGTAGGGTATATTACCATATAGTAAGTGACCCACATTTTTGATTGAGATGTTAAAAATGTGTGTGCAACATCATAATCATCAAATGCTTTGAAGTGCATGTGAATTGTGCACCCAAAGTGCTAGGGGAAAATTGGGTATAATGAAAAAATGGTGATTAAACACCACGTGTGTGATGTAGACACCATGTGGTACCACGTAGTATGTATAGTTGATCACGGACTATATGATAGACACATCCATGTTGGCGTACCTAGTGGTAGTTATATTGTATAATTTGGGTCTAAAACCCGAATTTCCGGTTTTCTTTCCCCTATAAATTGGATGTCGTTTTTTGACTAACAAAACGGTCCCAAGGGATAGAAAATAGTGGAAACACAAATTCTGGACCATAAACTATGTATATATGTTACCACAACAGTGATAAATGTATATGTAAAGGAACAATTGCCCCATGTTTTCCCTGCCCAAAAACGGCCAAAAAATTCAAATTTTCAAAACATAAGCGTAGAAACCCCCGGCACCGAAATGCAGCGTTATTGCGAATAAAATGGGGTAGTTCCTACGTAATGTCCAAAAAATGGACCAAAAATTTTGACAAAAATCGACCAAAATCGATATACCCCCCCCTATGAAAATTGTGGAAAATGGGACATTTTTTAGTACGACAAATGTGGGGTAAGTGGGTAACAGTACACCATTTTGCCACATAGTTGGTGACCCAAAATTCATATTTTGATATTAAAATTGTGTGTGCAAAATTATGGTAATGAAATGCCTTCAAGTGCATGTCAATTGTGCAAGCAAAGTGCTAGGGGAAAATGGACTATGAAGGAAAATTAAAGTGCACACAAAATATAAACGTAGTTGCACACATATAGTACCATTTTGTATGTATAGTTGATCATGGACTATGTGATGGAAGACTTGAAATAGGTGTACCATATTTTGATGACGTTGTAGAAAATGGGTCTAAAACCCGAATTTGCAATTTTTTTTCCCCTTTAAAAGAAGTACCATTTTGACCAACAAATATTAAGCGTGCATGCTATTAATGAGATGTAGGACAAAATATGGAGCCCAAATTTTGTAATGACATGTTCGGAAGTGATGTAAGTAATTTTGTGTGGGAATAGTAAAGAGGTGTTTTGGTCGAAAATGAAGGCCAAAATTTGGATGACCAAAAAATCGTAATTATAGGAATAGGCAGCACTTAAATGCAGCAGTATTAGCTTTTGAATGAAGTAGTTGTGGCAATTAAGTGAAAAAATGGACCAAAAATTTTATGAAAAATTGGCCCAAAGAGCAATACCCCCCCCTATGAAAAATTTGAAAAATGGGTAAATTTTTACTATGGGAAAGTAGTAATATTTGGGGTATGTTGGACCATTTTCCTACATAGTAAGTGATGAAAAATCATGATTTTCATGTTAAAATTGTGTGTGCAAAATTATAGTAATTGAATGCCTTGAAGTGCATGTTAATTGTGCAAGCAAAGTGCTAGGGGAAAATGGACTATGAAGGAAAATTGAAGTGCACACAAAATATAGACATAGTTGCACACATATAGTACCATTTTTTATGTATAGTAAGTCATGGACTATATGATGGAATAGTAATGAAGTGCGTGTGAAATTTTTATGATGTTGTAGAAAATGGGTCAAAATCCCGAATTTCACGTACAATTTCCCCCTATAAAAGAAGTACTTTTTTGACAAAGAAATATTAAGCGTGCATGTTATTAATGAGTTGTAGGACAAAATATCGAACCATAATTTTGTAATGACATGTTCGAATGTTGTCTATACAATTTTGTGTGCAAATAGTAAAGACGTTTTTTGGTTGAAAATGAAGGCCAAAATTGGGATGACTAAAAAATCGTAATAATTGGAGTCCCTTGCACCTAAATGCAGCAGTATTAGCTTTTGAATGAAGTACTCGTGGCAATTAAGTGAAAAAATGGACCCAAAATTTTGATAGAAAATTGGCCCAAAGAGCAATACCCCCCCCTATGAAAAATTTGAAAAATGGGTAAATTTTTACTATAGGAAAGTAGTAATATTTGGGGAATGTTGGACCATTTTGCTACATAGTAAGTGATGAAAAATCAAGATTTTGATGTTAAAAATGTGTGTGCAAAGTAATAGTAATTAGATGCGAGGAAGTGCATGTCAATTGTGCAACGAAAGTGCAAGGGGAAAAGTAGTCCAAAATGAAAACAATGTCATTTCAATGAATAAACAGAGGATGATTATGTGTTGTATGAGTTAATATGTTAGTAATAGTAGTGTCAAAGTAAGTACAAATTGCACCCCCATGCACCATAATGGAATGATTAAGTACAAATGAGTGTGTTTTGGGGGTAATTAGGGAATGGAAATTTTGATGAAAAATGAAAAATGAAATAGACGTATTTGGTGTTGTCAGTATGAAAGTCGATGTTTAGTAATTCAGGTTGGACCTGTTCATTAGTTAGTAAGTGACCATAGATGAGCAAAAAATGAGGTTGTTTTAGTAAAAATGTGTGCAAAGGAGACATGAAATAGAATATGGAATAGTAATTTTGGACAAAATTATAATGAGTTCATGAAAAAGAGGAAGATGTTGTTAGGAAGTAGTAATTGTTGGCAGTTAGTAAGTTCATCATTGTTAAATGCAAAGAGGTGCATGTTATAAATTGTAAGAAAAGAATTTGTTGCTCCAGTTTGCACACATCTTTCTCAGTTTCTTTGAGATTTGGAACCATTTAGTCCAACCAAGGAGAGAATAAAAACAGAAGTAAATTTACTCAATGAAGTCATATGATAGTAAAAATGTCCATGTAAGTAAAAAAATGCACCTCCATGCATATAAGTAGTAGCATAATGCACACAAAAGCATAAAAGTAAAACATAATGTAGATAAAAAACACATCCACAACGTCAACACATCACATATATATCATGCACACAACATACCATAACAAAAACGACATCATCTACAACATCATATATGCATGAGGGTGCAGGTAGGTCAAAATTTCGATTTTCAAAAATTTTCATAAAAATTAAAAAAAACCATATCATCATTAAAAGCACATCAAGGAGACATGAGTGTGATAGTTAAAAGTCGGAAAAAAAAAAAAAAAAATTTTTCAAAAAATTGGTCATCTGTGTCCATAATACAGTACTACTAACCCAACTAACAACATCAACACAACTAAAAACACATCCAACAACTACAAAACTAGTGGTACTACCCCTTCACACACACACATATACAACGACATACCACTATATTTACCCCCCCTAAGCTAAAGAAACAGCCCGAGAACCTTGAACCTTAGTGCAACACCACTGTTGAGGTTGAACACAAGGTGGTAAAACACTGTAATATGTTGAAGCTAAACGCGGAATTGGTAATTAAATAGAGGAAGTAGTACTATTAGAAGTGTGTGTAGTAGTAAGAAACAACAAGTTATAGTAAAGCTAAACCCGGAGTCGTAGATATATGGGCATTGTAGTAGTAAGAAACAACAAGTTATAGTAAAGGTAAACCCGGAGTCGTAGATATATGGACATTCTATAGTAGTAAATGATGTCGTAGTAAGGTAATAGCAGTAATATGTGGTATTAATTGGACATTATTGTGCATGATGGTGCATAAAATGACAAATAGTAGTACAAAATGGAGGCGAAGTGAGTAGTAGTTGAGTGATGTGAAGTTAGTAGATGAACATAGAGGTACCATAGTGATGAATAATGGGGAAATAGTAGTAGTAAATGAGTTATGTTGGACATGATTGTGCATCTAGGTGTAACATTGGACATAGATTTAGTAGTAATTAGGTAAGATGAAGGTAATAATTGAGCCAAGAAGTACAATAATAATGACATAAGTGAGCATAGTAGTAGTAAATGAGTTATGTTGGTGATTATTGTGCATCTAAGTGCAAGGTAGGACATAAAATTGGTAGTAGTTGGGTAAGATGAAGATAGTAATTGACCCAAGAAGTACAACAATGATGATATAAATGAGGTTAGTAGTAGTAAATGAGTTATGTTGGTGATTATTGTGCATCTAAGTGCAAGGTAGGACATAAAATTGGTAGTAGTTGGGTAAGATGATGATAGTAATTGACCCAAGAAGTACAATAATGATGATATATGTGAGGATAGTAGTAGTAAATGAGTTATATTGGACATGTTTGTGCACCTAAGTGCAACGTAGGACATAAAATTGGTAGTAATTGGGTATGGAATTAGTACTTTTTAGGTAAGATAATGTTAGTAGATGACGTTATAAGTGAGATAATGATGAACTAAGTCAACAAAGTAGTAGTAAATGACTCATGTTGGACATGATTGTGCATATAAGTGCTATGTTGGACAAGAAAACAGTAATAGTAAGGTACGATTCAGGTTATAGTTCACTTATGAAGTAGAATAATGATGATATAAGTGATAATAGTAGTAGTAGATGACTTATATTGAACATAATTATGCATGTAAGTGCAACTAAGAACATGAATTTGGTAGTAGTAAGGTAAGATTATGTTAGTAAATGAAGTTAAATGTAGAAGAATGATACCTTATGTGAGAATAGTAGTAGTAGTTGACTTAAATTGGATGTTATTGTGCATGTAAGTGCAATATAGTACATGAAAATAGTAATAGTTAGGTAAAATGAAGACAATAATTGACCTTAGTAGTACAATAATGATGATATAAGTGATGATAGTAGTAAAAGATGACTTAAAATTGACATGATTATGCATTTAAGTGCAATATTGGACATGGAATTGGTAATAGTAAGGTAACATAATGATAGTACATGAAGTTATAAGTAACAAAAACATGAACTAAGTGAGAATAGTAGTAATAAATGACTAATATTGAACATAATTGTGCACGTAAGTGCTATATAGGACATAAAAATAGTAATAAAAGGGTACGATATAGACCATAATTGACCTAAGAAGTACAATAAATATGATATAAGTCATGATAGTAGTAAAAAATGAGTTATAAATGACATTATTGTGCATGTAAGTGCACCTGAAGAGACAGAATTAGTAATAGTAAGGTACCATAAGGATAGTAGATGAAGTAATGAGTAAGAACATGATCATATAAGTCATCATAGTAGTACTAAATGACATATATTGGATGACATTATGCATGTAGGTGCACCTTACTAGACCATACGAGCCAAAACAGATGACCATGAAGTACTAATTAAGTAACATTACTACTCTAAATACAACATAAGACCTAGAAATAGTAAAAGAAGAAGTAAAAAGAATAGATAATGAGCTAAATCCGGAATCTACAATGAATTTAGTAACATAAAAGAAGAAAATAGATAGAAAACATAACAACATAAGTCCTAAACAGCAACAATAGTAATGAAATAGTAACAATAATTCAATAAGAACCTAAAATTCTTACCCTTTAAGAACTAAAGAACAGCTAAACCTGACCTTAGTGCCCAACCGAGTAGCTTATTACCACCTAAGTAAGAAGAAAGTAAGTAAAGAAGTAGATTATAAGTATGAAAAACCTAAGTAAGGTAAGAAGAAAGAGAGAAAAGTTAAGCTAAGTCCGGATTTTGAGAATAAAGAAGTAAGATAAGAGAAGTAAAGTAGGATAAGAACCTAGATGTAAGTGAAATAAGAGGTAAGTAAGGTAGTAGTAAGTAAGAAGTAGATCCTAAGTATGTAAGAGCTAAGTAAAGTAAGAATAAAGAAAGAAATATTAAGCTAAGTCCGGATTTGGTGAAGAAGTAGTAGAAGTAAGTGTATGAAAGTAAGTTAAGTAAGTATGAATGATGATGAAAAGTGATAGATGAAGAAGTTACAAGAGTAAATGAAGACTAACAAGATGATAATAGGTGATAAAAGAATGACATTAAGAAGAAAGAAGTAAGACGAAGGAATGAAGACTGAGAATTGATGATTGAAGAATGAAGAGAAGGTATGTAAGAGTAAGAAATGAGAAGTAAGAACATAAGAGTAGGTAAGTAAGAGTAAGAAGATAAGATTAAAGACTTGAGAATGAGGATGTAAGATGAAGAAAGTAAGAATAAGGACGTAGAAGTAAGAAATTAAGAGTAGAATTATGAGATTAAGGACCTAGTATTTAAGAAATAAGACCTTGAACATGATAAAAAGAATATAAGACTAAGTAAGTAAGAATAAAAAGTTAAGTCAAGAACTATATGAGTATGAATATATGATTAAGAAATGAAAAGTAAGGTCCTAAGAAGAAGAAAGTAAGACTAAGAAATGAAAAGTAAGAACATAAGAGTAAGTAAGTAAGAGTAAGAAGATAAGACTAAGAAATGAAAAGTAAGAAGATAAGAGTAAGTAAGTAAGAGTAAGGACGTAAGAGTAAGGAATGAAAAGTAAGAAGAAAGTAAGAGTAAGTAAGTAAGAGTAAGGAATGAAAAGTAAGAAGATAAGAGTAAGTAAGTAAGACTAAGGACCTAAGAACAAGAAAGTAAGAATAAGGACCTAAGAATAAGAAATTAAGACTAAGGACCTAAGAATAAGAAATTAAGACTAAGGTTTAGGGTTTAGGGTTCAAGGGTTTAGGGTTCAGGGTTTAGGTTTAGGTTCAGGGTTCAGGGTTTTAGGGTTCAGGGTTTAGGGTTTAGGGTTCAGGGTTTAGGGTTTAGGGTTTAGGGTTTAGGGTTTCAGGGTTTAGGTTTTAGGGTTTAGGGTTTAGGGTTTAGGGTTTAGGGTTCGGGTTCAGGGTTTAGGGTTTAGGGTTCAGGGTTTAGGTTTAGGGTGTGGGTTTAGGGTTTAGGGTTTAGGGTTCAGGGTTTAGGGTTTAGGGTTTAGGGTTTAGGGTTTAGGGTTTAGGGTTCAGGGTTTAGGGTTCAGGGTTTAGGGTTCAGGGTTTAGGGTTTAGGGTTTAGGGTTCAGGGTTTAGGTTTAGGGTTTAGGGTTTAGGGTTCAGGGTTCAGGGTTTAGGGTTTAGGGTTCAGGTTTTAGGGTTTAGGGTTTAGGGTTCAGGGTTCAGGGTTTAGGGTTTAGGGTTCAGGGTTTAGGGTT
>NC_000521.4:1005000-1062500 GCF_000002765.6 Plasmodium falciparum 3D7 | reverse complement strand
TATGTTCTTACTCTTACTTACTTACTGTTATCTTCTTACTTCTCATTTCTTACTCTTACATACCTTCTCTTCATTCTTCAATCATGAATTCTCACTCTTCACTTGTTGATCTTACTTCTTTCTTCTTAATGTCATTCCTTTATCCTCTATTATCATCTACTTAGTCTTCATTTACTCTTCTAAGTTCTTCATCTATCACTTTTCATCATCATTCATACTTACTTAACTTACTTTCATCTACTTACTTCTACTACATCTTCACCAAATCCGCACTTAGCTTCATATTTCTTTCTTTATTCTTACCTTACTTAGCTCTTACATACTTAGGATCTACTTCTTACTTACTACTACCTCACTTACCTCTTATTTGACTTACATCTAGGTACTTATCCTACTTTACTTCTCTTATCTTACTTCTTTATTCTCAAAATCCGGACTTAGCTTAACTTTTTTGTGTTTGTTCTTATCTTACTTAGCTCTTACATACTTAGCATCTACTTCTTTACTTACTTTCTTCTTACTTATGTGGTAATAAAGTACTCGGTTGGGCACTAAGGTTAGGTTTAGCTGTTCTTTAGTTCTTAAAGGGTATGAATTTTAGGTTCTTATTGAATTATTCTTACTATTCTAGTTCTGTAGTTGCTGTTTAGGACTTATGTTGTTATGTTTTCTATCCATTTTGTTCTTTTATGTTACTAAATTGATTGTAGATTCCGGATTTAGCTCATTAACTATCCTTCTTACTTCTTCTTTTACTATTTCTAGGTCTTATATTTTATCTAGGGTGGTAATATTACTTATTTAGTACTTAGGATTCATCTCATGTAGGTTATATTTTCTTATATGGTGCACCTACATGCATAATATCATCCAATATATCTCATTTAGTACTACTATGATGACCTATATGATCATTATCCTGCTCATTACTTCATCTACTATCGTTTTTATACCTTACTATTACTAATTCTGTCTCTTCAGGTGCACTTACATGCACAATAATGTCAATTGTAACTCATTTTTTACTACTATCATGACTTATATCATATTTATTGTACTTCTTAGGTCTATTATGGTCTTCATCTTACGCTTTTATTACTATTTTTATGTCCTAAATAGGACTTACGTGCACAATAATGTCCAATATTAGTCATTCATCACTACTATTCTAACTTATTTCATGATTTTCTTACACTTAACGTCATCTACTATCATTATGTTACATTACTATTACCAAATCCAGGTCTAATGTTGCACTTACATGCACAATAATGTCAATTTTAAGTCATCTTTTAGTACTATCATCACTTATATCATCATTATTCTACTTCTTAGGTCAACTATGGTCTTCATTTTGCCTAACTATTACTATTTTCATGTACTATATTGCACTTACATGCACAATAACATCCAATTTAAGTCAACTACTACAACTATTCTCACATAAGGTATCATTCTTCTACATTTAACTTCATTTACTAACATAATCTTACCTCACTACTACCAAATTCATGTTCTTAGTTGCACTTACATGCATAATTATGTTCAATATAAGTCATCTACTACTACTATTATCACTTATCTCATCATTCTCTTACTTCTTAAGTCATTTATAACCTTTATCATACCTAAATATAACTCTTTTGTTGTCCAACATAGCACTTATATGCACAATAATGTCCAACATGAGTCATTTACTACTACTTTGTTGACTTAGTTCATCATTATCTCACTTATAACGTCATCTACTAACATCATCTTACCTAACAAGTACTAATTCCATACCCAATTACTACTTATTATTGTCATATGGTGCACTTTAATGCATAATCATGTCCAATATAACTCATTTACTACTACTATTCTAACTTATATCATCATTATTGTACTTCTTGGGTCAACTATTACCTTCATCTTACCCAACTACTACCAATTTTATGTCCTACATTGCACTTAGATGCACAAACATGTCCAATATAACTCATTTACTACTACTAACCTCACTTATATCATCATTATTGTACTTCTTAGGTCAATTACTATCATCAACTTACCCAACTACTACCAATTTTATGTTCTCTATTGCACTTAGATGCACAATAATCACTAACATAACTCATTTACTACTACTAACCTCATTTATATCATCATTGTTGTACTTCTAGGGTCAAGTATTACCTTCATCTTACCTAATTACTACCAAATCTATCACAGAAGTTGCACTTACATTCACAATAATGACCAATATAACTCATTTACTACTACTATGCTCACTTATGTCATCATTATTCTACTTCATGGGTCAACTATTACCTTCATCTTACCCAATTACTACTATTTTTATGTCCTACGTTACACCTAGATGCACAATCATGTCCAACATAACTCATTTACTACTACTATTCTGTCATTATTCATCACTATGGTACCTCTAACTTCATCTACTAACCTCACTTCACTCATTTACTACTCACTTCGCTTCCATTTTGTACTACTATTTGTCATTTCATGCACCATCATGCACAATAATGTCCAATTAATGTTAACTATTACTGCTTTTACCTTACTACGACATCATTTACTACTATAGAATGCCCATATATCTACGACTCCTGGTTTAGATTTACTATAACTTGGTGTTTCTTACTACTACAATGCCCATATATCTACGACTCCGGGTTTAGCTTTACTATAACTTGGTGTTTCTTACTACTACACACACTTCTAATACTACTACTTCCTCTATTTAATTACCACTTCCGCGTTTAGCTTCAACATATTACATTGTTTTACCACCTTGTGTTCCACCTCACTAGTGGTGTTGCACTAAGGTTCAAGGTTCTCGGGCTGTTTCTTTAGCTTAGGGGGGGTAAATATAGTGGTATGTTGTTGTATATGTGTGTGTGTGAAGGGGTAGTACCACTATTTTTCTAGTTGTTGGATGTGTTTTTAGTTGTGTTGATGTTGTTAGTTGGGTTAGTTGTACCCATTTGTGGTCATGGTTCACCAATTTTTGAAAAATTTTTTTTTTTTTTTTTCGGACTTCTAACTATCACATTCATGTCTCCTTGATGTGTTCTTAATGATGAAATGGTTTTTTTTAATTTTTATGAAAATTTTTCAAAATCGAAATTTTCACCTACCTGCACCCTCATGCATGGATGATGTTGTAGATGATGTCGTTTTTGTTATGGTATGTTGTGTGCATGATATATATGTGATGTGTTGACGTTGTGGATGTGTTCTTTATCTACATTATGATTTACATTTATGCTTTTGTTTGCATTATGTGTTTACTTATATGCATGGAAGTGCATGTTTTTACTTACATGGTCATTTTTACTATCATATGACTTCATTCAGTTAATTTAGTTCTGTTTTTATTCTCTCTTTGATTGGACTAAATGGTTCCAAATCTCAAAGAAACTGAGAAAGATGTGTGCAAAGTGCAGCATTAAATTCTTTTCTTACAATTTATAACATGCACCTCTTTGCATTTAACAATGATGAACTTACTAACTGCCAATAATTACTACTTCCTAACAACATCTTCCTCTTTTTCATGAACTCATTATAATTTTGTCCAAAATTACTATTCCATATTCTATTTCATGTCTCCTTTGCACACATTTTTACTAAAACAACCTCATTTTTTTCTCATCTATGGTCACTTACGAACTAATGAACACGTCCAACCTCAATTACTAAACATGGACTTTCATGCTAACAACTCCAAATAGGTCTATCTCATTTTTCATTTTTCATCAAAATTTCCATTCCCTAATTACCCCCAAAACACACTCATTTTTACCTAATCTCAGTGTTATGGTGCATGGTAGTGCAATTCATACTTACTTTGACACTACTATTACTAACATATTAACTCATACAACTCATAATCATCCTCTGTTTATTCATTGAAATGACATTGTTTTCATTTTGGACTACTTTTCCCCTTGCACTTTCCTTGCACAATTGACATGCACTTGCTCGCATCTAATTACTATTACTTTGCACACACATTTTTAACATGAAAATCTTGATTTTTCATCAGTTACTATATAGGAAAATGGTCCAACATTCCCCAAATATTACTACTTTCCCATAGTGAAAATTTACCCATTTTTGAAATTTTTCATGGGGGGGGGTATTGCTCTTTCGTCCAATTTTTCCTCAAAATTTTGGACCATTTTTTCAACTAATCGTCACAACTACTTCATTCAAAAGCTAATACTGCTGCATTTAGGTGCAAAGGACTCCTATAATTACAATTTTTTGGTCACCCAAATTTTGGCCTTCATTTTAGACCAAAAAACGTCTTTACTATTTGCACACAAAATTATATAGACAACATCCGAACATGTCATTACAAAATTTGGGCTCCATTTTTTATCGAGCAACTCATTACTCTCACCCACAACTAATATTTCTTTGTCAAAAAAGTACTTCATTTTATAGGGGGAAATTCAACTGCAAATTCGGGATTTTGGGTCATTTTCTACAACATCATAAAAATTTGGTACACACTTCATTACTATTCCATCATATAGTCCATGACTTACTATACATACAAAATGGTAGCACATACTTCCCACTACGTTTATATTTTGTGTGCACTTCAATTTTCCTTCATAGTCCATTTTCCCCTAGCACTTTGCTTGCACAATTGACATGCACTTCAAAGCATTCAATTACTATAATTTTGCACACACATTTTTGACATCAAAATATCAATTCTGGGTCACTTACTATATGGTCAAATACTCCAATTTTCTCTTAACATTACTACTTTCACGTACTAAAAAATGACCCAAATCTCACAATTTTCATAGGGGGGGGTATATCAATTTTTGTCAATTTTTCATAAAATTTTTGGTCCATTTTTTCACTTAATTGCCACAACTACTTCATTCAAAAGCTAATACTGCTGCATTTAAGTGCTTGATATTCCTATAATTACGATTTTTTGGTCATCCAAATTTTGGCCTTGATTTTCGACCAAAAGACGTCTTTACTATTCCCACACAAAATTACTTACATCACTTCCGAACATGTCATTACAAAATTTTGCTTCTATATTTTGTACTACAACTAATTACTAACATGCATGCTTAATATTTCTTGGTCAAAATGGTACTTCTTTTATAGGGGAAAAAAAATTGGAAATTCGGGTTTTAGACCCATTTTCTACAACGTCATCAAAATATGGTACACCTATTTCAAGTCTTCCATCACATAGTCCATGATCAACTATACATACAAAATGGTACTATATGTGTGCAACTTTGTCTATATTTTGTGTGCACTTTATTTTTCCTTCATAGTCCATTTTCCCCTAGCACTTTCGTTGCACAATTGACATGCACTTCAAAGCATTTGGTTAGTATACTTTTGCACACACAATTTTAACATCAAAATATCAATTTTGGGTCACCAACTATGTGGAAAAATGGTGTACTGTTACCCACTTATCCCACATTTGTCGTACTAAAAAATCTCCCATTTTCCATAATTTTCATAGGGGGGGGTATATCGATTTTGGTCGATTTTTGTCAAAATTTTTGGTCCATTTTTTGGACACAACGTACAAAGTACCCCATTTTATTCGCAATAACGCTGCATTTTGGTGCCGGGGGTTTCTACGCTTATGTTTTGAAAATTTGAATTTTTTGGCCCTTTTTGGGTAGGGAAAACATGGGGCAATTGTTCCTTTACATATACATATATTCGTGTTGTTGTAACATATATACATAGTTTATGGTCCAGAATTTGTGTTTCCACTATTTGCGCTCCCTTGGGACCGTTCTGTTAGTCAAAAAACGACATCCAATTTATAGGGGAAACGAAACGCGAAATTCGGGTTTTAGACCCAAATTATACAATATAACTGCCACTAGGTACGCAAACATGGATGTGTCTATCATATAGTCCGTGATCAACTATACATACTACGTGGTACCACATGGTGTCTACATCACACATGTCGTGTTTGTAACCCCTTTTTTGATTGTACCCAATTTTCCCCTAGCACTTTTGGTGCACAATTCACATGCACTTCAAAGCATTTGATGATTATGATGTTGCACACACGATGTTAACATCTCAATCAAAATTGTGGGTCACCATCTATGTGGAAATATACCCTACAATTACCCACATACCCCACATTTCACGTAGTAAAAAATCACCACTTTTCCACATTTCCAATAGGGGGGGGTATATCACTTTTTGGACATTTTTTTCAATTTTTTTGGAACAAAAATAAAAATTCCCGTAGCGACTAGTTCATTCGACTCAGAATACCGCTGCATCGCGGTGCAGGGGGTTCCCGCCACTGTTTTTGAAAATTTTGTTTTTTGGGCCCTTTTTGAGAAGGTGCTTAAACCCCTCGCCTGGTGTTTTTACCATATATTTTTTCCCCTTTTTTACTTTTCCTTATAGTTTTAAGTGGTTTTCCAACCTTGTGGCAATTCCTATTTTTGGGGCCCGAAATTTACATGTGTGGAAATTTATGGTTGTTTTATTGGGTTCCCCCCGAAGGGGGGATATAACCAGTGGGGTTACATGATTCCACTAGGCCAAAAATTTAGTGGTGTCACCATATTGCACATTTTTATATACCAAACAAAAACTATACCCAAAAATGTGTGCAACTAATATGGTGTTGTGCCAGTGGTGCAAACATATACGGTTTTATATACCCCATATTTTGGGTATAAATGTACCCCACTAGGCCAAAAAGTGGTACATAAAATTTAGTGGAGGTATAATATGGTACATTTTTATAGTTCGTTCAAAAACTATAGGCAATTTTATGTGTCATGGAAGTAGTACTATGTATGTGGTGCAACTCACCTATGTTTTATATACCGACATTTTGGTTCCCTTTGTACCCAAAAATTAGTACCCAAAATTGCATGCACATTAGAGGTAGTAATTGTTCCCATGCACTTAGTATTAATATTTGTCCATATAGTAAGTACCTGTGCCTTTGTATATCAAAGTTAATGTGGGATATGTTGGGTCATTTTATGTGTCAAAAACGACATCATTTCTACCATTTGTAGACATTTACTACTATCATAACTATTTATGTTAATGTTATATGTACGATGTTAGTACTTCATTCTTCATTGATTCTAGTGTACTTTGTGTTTGTGTTATCATAAATTTTGCATGCTTTGTTTTTAATCATTAATTTTATCATGCACCATTTTTATGTCCCCTTTTACACTATAAACTGTTTCTTTTTGCATGCAAATGTACCTTTATTGCACACATTCATGCACTCTTATGCAGGTTACATCATTACAGTTGCACACACCATACATGAAGGTCATATGATGTCGGGTTACGTCTGACCATTCATCTTTATACACACACAAATGTTCGTTCAAACAATGTTTGACATTTACTACATCTATTTTATCGATATTGTATTAACATATGTGTTCCATTATGTGTGCAACTGACGTGTGCATGTTGTAATATTGGTAGAACCTCTTTATGCGATGTCGTTTTAGAGGTGCCTTCCATTATTACTACTAACTTACTACTTCATTACTACTACCTTAGTACTACTTTATTACAACTAACTTACTACTTCCTTACTACTACCATAGTACAACTTCATTACTACTAACTTACTGCTACATTACTACTACCTTAGTACTACTTTATTACTACTAACTTACTACTACTACTACTACTTTACTACTATCATAACTATTCGTGTTAATGTGGTACGTGCGATGTTAATACTTCATTCTTTATTGTTTGTAGTGCACTTTGTGTGTGTGTTATCATAAATTTTGCATGCTCTGTTTTTAATCGTCTTTTTTATCATGCAACATTTTCATGGCCTCTTCTATACTATAAAATCGTTGTTATTGCATGCAATTTTACCTTTATTGCACACATTTATGCACCTATATGCAGGTTACATCATCATAGATGCACACACTTACTACTAACTTACTACTATTAACTTACTGCTACATTACTACGACATCAGAACTACTTCTTCAACGACATTATTACTACTTCTACTACTACTTCGTTACTACTATATGACTACTACTTCATTACTACTAGTACTACAACTACTACTACGACATCAGTATTAATTCTACAATGACATTACTACGTCATCACTACTAACTTACTGCTACCTTACTACGACATCATTACTACTACCTAACTACTACTTCATTACTACTAGTACTACAACTACTACTACGACATGAGTACTAATTCTACAATGACATTACTACTTCATTAATACTAACTTACTACTCCTACCTTACTACGACATCATTACTACTATCTTACTACTACTAACTTACTACTACTTCATTACTATTATCGGATTACTACCTTACAACTACTACTAACTTACTACTACTTCATTACTACTTCTACAACTACTTCATTACTACTTCATTACTACTTCATTACTACTTGTAGAACCACATCATTACTACTTCTACAACTACTTCGTTAGTACTATATGACTACTACTACATTACTACTAACTTACTACTAACTTACTACTACTACGACTTCATTAGTTCTACATGACTACTACTTCATTACTACTAACTTACTACTACCATAACAAATACTTGTACTACGACATCACTACTACTAACTTACTACTACGTTACTTCTACTTCATTACTAACTTACTACTACTTCATTACTACTAACTTATTACTATCTGACTACTAACTTACTACGACATCAGTATTAATTCTACAATGACATTACTACTTCATTACTACTACCTTAGTACTACTTCATTACTACTAACTTACTACTAATAACTTACTGATACATTACTATGACATCAGTACTATTTCTACAATGACATTAGTACTACTTCAACTACGACATCACTATTAATTCTACAATGACATTACTACTTCATCACTACTACCTTAGTACTACTAACTTACTACTAACTTACTACTACGTTACTTCTACTTCATTACTAACTTACTACTATCTGACTACTAACTTACTACTACGTTACTTCTACTTCATTACTAACTTACTACTACGACATTACTACTTCATTACTAACTTACTACTATCTGACTACTAACTTACTACTACTAACTTACTACTACGTTACTTCTACTTCATTACTACTTCATTACTACTTCATTACTACTTGTAGAACCACATCATTACTACTTCTACAATGATATTACTGTTTCATTACTACTAACTCACTGCTGCATTACTACTACCTTAGTACTATTTCATTACTACTAACTTACTATTACTAACTTACTACTACTTCATTACTATTATCGGACTACTACCTTACAACTACTACTAACTTACTACTACTTCATTACTACTTCTACAATACTTCGTTAGTACTATATGACTACTACTACATTACTACTAACTTACTACTAACTAACTACCACCTTACTACTAACTTACTTCTACATTTCTACTACCTTAGTACTACTTCATTACTACTAACTTAGTACTACTAACTTACTACTACGTTACTTCTACTTCATTACTAACTTACTACTATCTGACTACTAACTTACTACTAACATCATAACTAACATAGTGACTAACAACATCACTTACATGATTACTTACATGACTACTAACAACATCACTAACATCATTACTAACATCATCACTAACATCATCACTAACATGATTACTAACTTGACTACTAACATAGTGACTAACAACATCATTTACATGATTACTAACATGATTCCTAACATCATAACTAACATTACTACTATCATGATCACTAACATGATCACTAATATGACTACTAACTTGAATACTAACATCATAACTAACATAGTAACTAACAACATCACTTACATGATTACTTACATGACTACTAACATCATCACAACTAACATCATTACTAACATGACTACTTACATGGCTATTAACCTGACTACTAACAACATCACTAACATGACTATTAACATCATCACTAACAACATCACTAACATCACTACTTACATGACTACTAACATCATCATTAACATCACTACTAACATGACTACTAACATCATCACTATCATCACTACTTACATGACTACTAACTTGACTACTAACTTGACTACTAACATGACTAAGAACATTACTAACATGACTACTTACATGACTACTAACATGACTACTTACATGACTACTAACATAACTACTAACATTACTACTAACATGATTCCTAACATCATAACTAACATTACTACTATCATGATCACTAACATGATCACTAATATGACTACTAACAACATCACTAACATTACTACTAACATCATAACTAAGATAAGTACTAACAACATCACTTACATGATTACTTACATGACTACTAACATTACTACTTACATGAATACTAACTTGACTTCTAACATAGTAACTAACAACATCACTAACATGACTACTAACATAATTACTAACAACATCACTATCATCACTACTTACATGACTACTAACATTACTACTTACATGACTACTTACATGGCTATTAACATGACTACTAACAACATCACTAACATGATTACTAACTTGACTACTAACATTACTACTTACATGACTACTTACATGACTACTAACATTACTACGTACATGAATACTAACTTGACTACTAACATAACTACTAACATGATTACTAACATCAGTACTAACATTACTACCAACATTACTACTAACATGATCACTAACAACATCACTCACATGAATACTAACTTGACTACTAACATTACTACTTACATGACTACTAACTTGACTACTTACATGACTACTTACATGACTACTAACATAACTACTAACATGAATACTAACATCATCACAACTAACATCATCACTAACAACATCATTTACATGATTACTAACATGATTCCTAACATCATAACTAACATTACTACTAACATGATCACTAACATGATCACTAATATGACTACTAACTTGAATACTAACATCAGTACTAACATTAATACCAACATTACTACTAACATGACTACTAACAACATCATTTACATGATTACTAACATGACTACTAACATCATCATTAACATCACTACTAACTTCAGTACTAACTTGACTACTAACAACATCACTAACATCACAACTAACATCATTACTAACATGATTACTTACATGACTACTAACAACATCACTAACAACATTACGACGAACAACATCACTAACAACATTACGACGAACAACATCACTAACATGACTACTAACATCATTACTAACATGACTACTAACTTGACTACTAACATCATCATTAACAACATCACTTACATGATTACTTACATGACTACTAACATGACTACTAACATGATGATTATCATAATAACTAAGGTCCTAGATGACATGTTAGATAACACGAGTACTAACATCATTACTAACATCATTACTAACATGACTAGTAACTTAGGTCTTAATTGTACTAACGCAGTCTCATCATTACTAAGGTCATTACTTAACTAATATAGATCTTAACTGACTAGGGTCTTATCTTAACTAATACAGGTCTTACGTTGACTAACATAGGTCTTACGTTGACTAACTAAGGTCATACTTCGACTAACATAGGTGCTAACATTAGTAATGTAGGTCTTACTTTCACTCATATAGCTTTTATGGTAACTAACTAAGGTCTTACGTACACTAATATACGTCTTAGCTTAACAAACTTAGGTCTTACGTTCACTAATGTAGGTCTTTAATTGAGTAACTAAGGTCATACAATTAATAACCTAAGTCATTAAGGTACTTACTTAGGTCTTAACTTAACTAACTAAGGTCATAATTTTACTAACTTAGACCTTAATTTCACTAATATAGGTCTTAAGTCATCTATCTTAGACCTTAATTTCACTAATATAGGTCTTAACTTCAGTAACTTAGGTCTTAACTTAACTAATATAGGTCTTAACTTAACTAACTAAGGTCTTACTTTTACTAACATAGATCTTACTTTCATTAATTGAGGTCTTAAGTTAACTAACGTAGGTCTTACTTTTACTAACTTAGGTCTTACTTTTACTAACATAGGTCTTACCTTTACTAACTTAGGTCTTAACTCAACTAACTCAGACATTACTTTCACTAATATAGGTCCTATCATAACTAACTTAGGTCTTAAATTGAGTAACTAAGGTCTTAACTTCAGTAACTTAGGTCTTACTTTCACTAACACAGGTGTTACTTTAAGTAATATAGGTCCTAACATTACTAACTTTCGTCTTAAGGTTACTATCTTAGGTCTTAAGGTAAGTAATATAGGTCTTAAGGTCACTAACATAAGTCATTAAGGTACTTTGTTTGGTCTTAACTTAACAAATATAGGTCCTAACATTACTAGCTTTTGTCTTAAGGTTACTAACTTAGGTCTTACTTTCACTGATATAGGCCTTAAGGTTACTATCTTAGGTCTTAAGGTACTAATTTTGGTCTTAACTTAACAAATATAGGTCCTAACATTACTAGCTTTCGTCTTAAGGTTACTATCTTAGGTCTTAAGGTCACTAACATAAGTCATTAAGGTACTAACTTAGGTCTTACATTCACTGATATAGGTCTTATGATTACTAACATAGGTCTTAACTTAACTAATATAGGTCATAAAATTACTAAGCTAAGTCATTAAGGTACTAACTTAGGTCTTAACTCAACTAACTGAGGTCATACTTCGACTAATGTAGGTCTTACTTTCACTAACTGAGATCATACTTCTTCTAACTTAGGTCTTACTTTCACTAACTAAGTTCTTACTTTTACTAACTTAGATCTTACGTTAACTAACTAAGGTCTTAACTTGACTAACTAAGGTCTTAACTTAACTAAATTAGGTCTTAACTTAGCTAAACTTTGACCTTACTTTTACTAATATAGGTCCTATCTTAACTAACATAGGTCCTATCTTAACTAACATAGGTCTTAACTTAGCTAACATAGGTCTTAACTTGACTAACATATGTCCTAACATTAGTAATGTAGGTCTTAACTTCAATAAGTTAGGTCTTAACATGACTAACTAAGGTCTTACTTTTACTAACTTAGGTCTTAACTTCAGTAACTAAGGTCTTAACTTAACTAACTTAGGTCTTAACTTCAACTAACTTAGGTCTTACTTTTACTAACCTAAGTCTTACTTTTACTAACTGAGGTCATACTTCTTCTAACTTAGATCTTACTTTTACTAACTTAGGTGTTACTTTTACTAACTTATGTCTTAACTTCAGTAAGTAAGGTCATACTTTTACTAACTTAGGTCTTAACTTCACTAACTCTGGTCATACTATTACTAACTTAGGTCTTAACTTGACTAACTAAGGTCTTAACTTAACTAATCTAGGTCTTAACTTCAATAACTAAGGTCTTACTTTTACTAACTGAGGTCTTAACTTCACTAACGTAGGTCTTATGGTAACTAACTCAGGTCTTACTTTCACTCATATAAGTCTTATGGTAACTAACTAAGGTCAGACTTCGACTAACTGAGGTCTTAACGTAACTAACTAACGTCATACAATTACTAACCTAAGTCATTAAGGTACTATCTTTGGTCCTAACGTAACTAATATAGGTCTTAAGTTAACTAACTAACGTCTTATTCTCACTGATATAGGTCTTATGTTTACTAACTGAGGTCTTACTCTTACTGATATTGCTCTTAAGCTTACTAATTTAGGTCATGTAGGTACTAACATAGGTCTTAATTGTACTTATGTAGCTCTTACTTTCACAAAAGTAGGCCTTGAAATGATTAATATAAGACTTAGTAAAAGTAAAAACTAGGTCTTACTATTACTAATATAGGTCATAAGGTTACTGACCTAAGTCATTAAGGTACTAAGTTTGGTCTTAACCTAACTAATATAGGTCCTAACATTACTAACTTTGGTCTTAAGTTTAGTAACATAGGTCTTAAGGTAAGTGATGTAGGTCCTAACTACACTAACGTAGGTCTGAACATAAGTAATATAGGTCCTATCATTACTAACATAAATCCTAAGGTAACTAATAGAGGTCCTAACTACAGCAACATAGGTCTATAGGTAAGTAATATAGGTCTTACTTTTACTAACATAGGTCTTAACCTGACTAACTGAGGTCATACTTCGACTAACTAAGGTCTTACTTTCACTAAGTGATGTCCTTCTTTTACTAACATAGGACTTATCTTAACTAACTCTGGTCCTACTATTACTAACTTAAGTCTTACGTTGACTAACTAAGGTCTTAACGTAACTAACTAAGGTCTTACTTTCACTAACTTAGGTCTTAACTTGACTAACATAGGTCTTAAGTTAACTAACTATGGTCTTAACGTGACTAACATAGGTCTTATGGTTACTAACTTAGGTCTTAAGGTAAGTTGTGTAGGTCTTAATATTACTAACATAGGTCTTAATGTAAGTAATGTAGGTCTTAAGGTAAGTAACGTAGGTCGTCAGGTAAGTAATGTAGGTCTTAAGGTAAGTAATATAGGTCCTATCTACAGTAACGTAAGTCTTAAGTTAAGTCATATAGGTCCTATCTACAGTAACGTAGGTTTTAAGGTAAGACATATAGGTCCTAACATTACTAACTTTGGTCTTAAGATTAGTAACTTAGGTCTTAACATAAGTAATATAGGTCCTAACTACAGTAAATTAGGTCTTAAGGTAAGTAATGTAGGTCTTAACTTAACAAATATAGGTCCTAACTACAGTAACTTAGGTCTTAATGTAACTAACGTAAGTATTAAGGTAACTAGTATAGGTCCTAACTACAGTAACGTACGTCTTAACTTAAGTAATATAGGTCCTAAGGTAATGAAAGTAGGTCCAGAGATACCTAGTGTAGGTCCTAATGTAGGTAATATAGGTCTTGCGTTAACTAATATAGGTCTTAAGTTAACTAATATAGGTCCTAAGATCATGAAAGTAGGTCCAAAGATACCTAATATAGGTCCTAATGTAGGTAATATAGGTCTTAATAAACTAACCTAGGTCCTAATATAACTAATATAGGTCCTAAGCTTACTAATCTAGGTCATATAGGTACGAATATAGGTCCCGATATAAGTATTATAGGTCTTAACTTAACTAATATAGGTCCTAATATAAGTAATATAGATCCTAAACTTACTAATTTAGGTCTTAAAGGTACTAATATAGGTCCCGATATAAGTATTATAGGTCTTAAGTTAACTAATATAGGTCATAAAATTACTAAACTAAGTCATTAAGGTACTAACTTAGGTCTTACATTCACTGATATAGGTCTTAACTTGACTAGCATAGGTCTTAAGTTTACTAACATAAGTCATTAAGGTACTAACTTAGGTCCTAAGGTAACTAATATAGATCTTAACTACAGAAACTTAGGTCCTAAGGTAACTAATAGAGGTCCTAATTACAGCAACATAGGTCTATAGGTAAGTATTATAGGTCCTAACATTACATACTTGGGTCTTAAGGTTACTAACTTAGGTCCTAAGGTAACTAATAGAGGTCCTAACTACAGCAACATAGGTCTATAGGTAAGTAATATAGGTCCTCAATACAGTAACGTATGTCTTAAGGTAACCAATATAGGTCCTAACTACACTAACTTAGGTCTTACCTTCACTCATATAGGTCTTACTTTCACTAACTCAGGTCATACTTCGACTAACTTAGGTCTTAAATTGAGTAACTAAGGTCATATTTCGACTAATGTAGGTCTTACTTTCACTCATATAGGTCTTATGGTAACTAACTAACGTCTTACCTTCACTGATATAGGTCTTACTTTCAGTAAAATAGGTCTTACCTTTACTAACTTAGATCTTAACTCAACTAACTGAGACATTACTTTCACTAATATAGGTCCTATCATAACTAACATAGGACTTATCTTAACTAACTCTGGTCTTACTTTCACTAACTTAAGTCTTACTTTGCCTAAGTGAGGTCATAATTTAACTAATATAGGTCTTAAGGTTACTAACTAAGGCCCTTCTCTCACTCATATAGGTCTTATGGTTACTAACTAAGGTCTTACGTTTACTAACATAGGTCTTAGGTTGACTAACTAAGGTCCTAACTTAACTAATATAGGTCATAAGGTTACTAACCTAGGTCATTAAGGTATTAACTTGGGTCTTATCTTCACTGATATAGGTCTCACCTTTACTAACATAGGTCATACTTCGACTAACTAAGGTCTTAACGTAACTAACTAACGTCATACAATTACTAACCTAAGTCATTAAGGTACTATCTTTGGTCCTAACGTAACTAATATAGGTCTTAAGTTAACTAACTAACGTCTTATTCTCACTGATATAGGTCTTACTTTCACTAACTTAGGTCTTACTTCTACTAACTTAGGTCTTAACTTAACTAACATAGGTCCTAACATTATTAGTGTAGGTCTTAACTTCAGTAACTACGGTCTTAACTTGACTAACATAGGTCTTAATTTCAACTAACTGAGGTCATACTTCGACTAATGTAGGTCTTACTTTCACTAACCTAAGTCTTACTTTTACTGACATAGGTCATACTTCGACTAACATAGGTCTTACTTTAACTAAAATAGGTCTTACGTTTACTAACATAGGTCTTAACTTAACTAACTGAGGTTATACCTTTACTAACTTAGCTCTTACTTTCACTAACATAGGTCCTACTTTCACTAACTCAGGTCATATGTTTATTAACTTAGGTCTTACTTTCACTGATATAGGTCTTATGATTACTAACTTAGATCTTATGATTAGTGACTTAGGTCTTATGGTTACTAACTTAGGTCTTACGGTTACTAACTTAGGTCTTAATGTAAATAACGTACGTCTTAACGTAACTAACATAAGTCATTAAGGTACTAAGTTTGGTCTTAACTTAACAAATATAGGTCCAAACTACAGTAGCGTAGGTCTTAATGTAACTAACGTAGATATTAAGGTAACTAATAGAGGTCCTAACTACAGTAACATAGGTCTTAATGTAACTAACTTAGGTCCTAACGACAGTAACGTACGTCTTAAGGTAAGTAATGTAGGTCTTATGGTAACTAATATAGGTCCTATCATTACTAACATAGGTCTTAAGGTAAATAATGTAGGTCTTAGGTAAGTCATATAGGTTTTAAGGTAAGTAATGTAGGTCTTAGGTAATCATATAGGTCTTACGTAAGTAATGTTGGTCTTAGGTAAGTAATGTAGGTCTTAAGTTAACTAATATAGGTCCTAATATCACTAAGTTAGGACCTAACTACAGTAACGTAGGTCCAAAGATACCAAATATAGGTCCTAAGGTAATGAAAGTACGTCCAGAGATACCTAATATAGGTCCTAACTTAACTAATATAGGTCATAAAATTACTAAGCTAAGTCATTAAGGTACTAACTTAGGTCTTACATTCACTGATATAGGTCTTATGTTTAGTAACCTAAGTCATTAAGGTACTAACTTAGGTCTTACTTTCACTAACATGGGTCATAACTTGACTAACATAGGTCCTAACTTGACTAACATAGGTCCTAACTTGACTAATATAGGTCCTAACATTAGTAATGTAGGCCTTACTTTCATTCATATAGGTCTTATGGTAACTAACTAACGTCTTACCTTCACTGATATAGGTCTTACTTTCACTAACTGAGATCATACTTCTTCTAACTTAGGTCTTAACATAACTAACTGAGATCTTACTTTTACTAATATAGGTCTTAAGTCATCTAACTTAGGTCTTAAATTCAGTAACTAAGGTCTTAAATTCAGTAACTAAGGTCTTAACATGACTAACTAAGGTCTTAACTTAACTAACTTAGGTCTTACATTCACTGATATAGGTCTTACTTTCACTAACTAAGTTCTTACTTTAACGAACTAAGGTCTTACTTTAACTAAAATAGGTCTTACTTTCACTAACATAGGTCATACTTCGACTAACATAGGTCTTACTTTTACTAACTTAGGTCTTAACTTAACTAACATAGGTCTTACTTTTACCAACATAGGTAATACATCGACTAACTAAGGTCTTACTTCTACTAACTTAGGTCTTACATTCACTAAGTGAGGTCCTTCTGTTACTAACATAGGTCTTAACTTAACTAATATAGGTCTTAACTGCACTAACATAGGTCTTAACTTAACTAACTTAGGTCTTACGTGGACTAATATAGGTCTTACCTTTACTAACTTAGGTCTTAACTCAACTAACTGAGACATTACTTTCACTAATATAGGTCCTATCTTAACTAACATAGGTCCTATCTTAACTAACATAGGTCTTAACTTAGCTAACATAGGTCTTACGTTGACTAACTAAGGTCATACTTCGACTAACTAAGGTCTTACCTTCACTGATATAAATCTTACTTTCACTAACGTAGGCCTGAAGTTAACTAACTCAGGTCTTAACTTCAGTAACTAAGGTCTTAACATGACTAACATAGGTCTTAACTTGACTAACGTAGGTCTTACTTTCACTAACTTAAGTCTTACTTTTACTAACATAGATCATACTTCGACTAACTAAGGTCTTACGTTTACTAACATAGGTCTTACCTGCACTAACTTAGGTCTTCATTTAACTAAACTGAGACCTTACATTCACTAATATAGATCTTAAGATTACTAACATACGTCTTAACTTCAGTAAGTTAGGTCTTACTTTTACTGACATAGGTCATACTTCGACTAACTAAGGTCTTACATTCACTGATATAGGTCTTATGATTACTAACTAAGGTCCTAACTTAACTAATATAGGTCCTAACATTACTAACTTTCGTCTTAAGGTTACTATCTTAGGTCTTAACGTAACTAACTAAGGTCTTAACTACAGGAACATAGGTGTATAGGTAAGTAATATAGGTCCTAACATTACATACTTAGGTCTTAAGTTAACTAACTAACGTCTTATTCTCACTGATATAGGTCTTATGATTACTAACTAAGGTCTTTCCATCACTGATATAAGTCTTATGATTACTAGCTAAGGTCCTAAGGTAACTAATAGAGGTCCTAACTACAGCAACATAGGTTTATAGGTAAGTAATATAGGTCCTAACATTACATACTTAGGTCTTAAGGTGACTAACTTAGGTCTTAAGGTAAGTCATATAGGTCCTATCTACAGTAACGTAGATTTTAAGGTAAGTCGTATAGGTCTTAGGTAAGTCATATAGGTCTTAAGGTAAGTAATGTAGGTCTTAAGTTAAGTAATGTAGGTCTTAGGTAAGTAATGTAGGTCTTAAGGTATGTAAAGTAGGTCGGCAGGTAAGTAATGTAGGTCATATGGTAACTAATATAGGTCTTAGGTAAGTAATGTAGGTCTTAGGTAAGTAATATAGGTCCTATTATCACAAATGTAGGTCTTACATACAGTAATATAGGTCCTAATATGACTAATATAGGCTTTGGGTTAACTGAAGTAGGTCTTAAGCTTACTAATTTAGGTCTTAAAGGTACTAATATAGGTCTTAATAAACTAACCTAGGTATTAGGTTAACTAATATAGGTCCTAAGATCATGAAAGTAGGTCCAGAGATACCTAATGTAGGTCCTAATGTAGGTAATATAGGTCCTATTATCACAAAGGTAGGTCTTACATGCAGTAATATAGGTCCTAATATCACTAACGTAGGTCTTAATATAACCAGTATAGGTCCTAATATCACAAACATAGGTCTTATGTTAACTAAACTAGGTTCTAAGTTTAATAATTTAGGTCATAAAAGTTCAAGTATAGGTCTTAAGTTAACTAAACTAGGTTCTAACCTTACTAACTAAGGTCATAAAGGTACAAGTATAGGTCTTAATAAAGTAATATAGGTCTTACTTTAACTAATATAGGTCCTTTTATCACAAAAGTAGGTCTTAAGTTAATTAAACTAGGTCCTAAGCTTACTAATTTAGGTTATAGAGGTACTAATATAGGTCTTAATAAACTAACCTAGGTCTTAGGTTAACTAATATAGGTCCTAAGATCATGAAAGTAGGTCCAAAGATACCTAGTGTAGGTCCTAACATAACTAATATAGGTCTTAATAAACTAACCTAGGTCTTAGGTTAACTAATATAGGTCCTAAGATCATGAAAGTAGGTCCAAGGTTACTAATTTAGGTCATAAAGGTACTAATATAGGTCTTAATAAACTAACCTAGGTCCTATGTTAACTAACAAAGATCCTAATATAACTAATATAGATCCAAAGATACCTAATATAGGTCCTAATGTAGGTAATATAGGTCTTAAGTTAAGTAATAAAGGTCCTAACATAAATAGTATAGGTCTTAATAAACTAAACCAGGTCTTAGGTTAACTAATATAGGTCCAGAGATACCTAATGTAGGTCCTAATGCAGGTAATATAGGTCTTAAAGTAACTAATATAGGTCCTAAGATCATGAAAGTAGGTCCAAAGATACGTAATATAGATCCTAACATAACTAATATAGGTCTTAGGTTAACTAATATAGGTCCTAAGAACATAAAAGTAGGTCCAGAGATACCTAATATAGGTCCTAATGTAGGTAATATAGGTCTTGCGTTAACTAATATAGGTCTTAAGTTAACTAATATAGGTCCTAAGATTATGAAAGTAGGTCCAGAGATACCTAATGTAGGTCCTAACATAACTAATATAGGTCTTAAGCTTACTAATTTAGGTTATAGAGGTACTAATATAGGTCTTAAGCTCACTAATTTATGTCATAATGGTGCTAATATAGGTCTTAATAAACTAACCTAGGTCCTAAGCTTACTAATATAGGTCCTAAGATCATGAAAGTAGGTCTTAACATAACTAATATAGATCTCGATAAACTAACCTAGGTCTTACTATAACTAATATAGGTCCTAAGATCATGAAAGTAGGTCCAGAGATACCTAATGTAGGTCCTAATGTAGGTAATATAGGTCTTAAATTAACTAATATAGGTCTTAGGTTAACTAATATAGGTCTTAAGATCATGAAAGTAGGTCCAGAGATACCTAATGTACGTCCTAATGTAGGTAATATAGGTCTTAAAGTAACTAACGTAGGCCCTTATATACCTAATATAGGTCCTAAGCTTACTAATTTATGTCCTATAGGTACTAATATAAGTTGTAAGGTCACTAACTTAGGTCTTAAAAAATAGTGCACCTATGGTGCACCTTCAAAAAAATAGTGGATCTAAACCAAGTGTTCAAAAAAAGATAGTGCACCTAAACGTAGTGGTCACAAAAAACACACTGCACGGTGGTACAACTTACAACACATGTGGTGGTTCTTCACAAAATAGTGGTGCTTTTACCTAAAACCAAGTGTTCAAAAAAACAGTGCACCTATGGTGCACCTTCAAAAAATAGTGGATCTAAACCAAGTGTTAGATAAACACTGCTTCGTGGTAATACAACACATGTGGTGGTGATAACACACATATGTGGTTATACAACACAAGTTGTGGTAATAACACACATACGTGGTAATATAACACATATATAGTGATACCACACAAGTGGTTATACCACACATATAGTGATACCACACATGTGATGTGACCCCACATTTAGTGCATGGTGGTGCGACTTATTGTGCATGGTGGTGCGACTTATTGTGCATGGTGGTGCAACTTTTTTCGTGCATGTTGGTGCGACTTATTGTGCATATTGGTGCGAATTTCTATTTTCGTGCAACTAGGTGCAACTTCGTAAACACTGCATGTTGGTGCGAGTTATATTTTCGTGCAACTAGGTGCAACATTTTACTTTGGTGCAACTAGGTGCGACTTGATAAACAATGCATGTTGGTGCGAATTTCTATTTTCGTGCATATTGGTGCGAATTTTTACTTTGGTGCATATTGGTGCAACTTTACTATATGGTGCATATGGGTGCAACTTTACTATATGGTGCAACTAGGTGCAATTTTTACTTTGGTGCAACTAGGTGCAATTTTTACTTTGGTGCAACTAGGTGCAATTTTTACTTTGGTGCAACTAGGTGCAACTTCGTAAACACTGCATATTGGTGCGCTTTAAAAAAATTTTAGGATCTAGGTCTTGTCTCAAAAAAAAAAAAAAAAAAAAAAAAATTTTTTTTTTCTATGTCTTAAAAGTATATAAAAAAATATATATCTTAAAAAAAAAAAAAAAAAAAAAATTTTTTTTAAATCTTAAAAATAGGAAAAACAAATGTACGTTTTAAAAAAAAGAAAAAAAAAAAAAAAAAAAAAAAAAAAAAAAAAATTTTTTTTAAATCTTAAAAAGAGAAAAAGGAAATGTACGTTTTAAAAAAAAGAAAAAGGAAAAAAAAAAAAAAAAATTTTTTTTTTCTCAAAAAAAAAAAATTGTGGATCTAGGTCCGGCTCAAAAAAGAGGATCTAGTCTTAAAAAAAAGGATCTAGTCTTAAAATAAAAGGACCTAGTCTTAAAAAAAAGGATCTAGTCTTAAAAAAAGTGGATGTAGTCTTAAAAAAAAGGATCTAGTCTTAAAAAAAAGGACCTAGTCTTAAAAAAAAGGATCTAGTCTTTAGGGTTCCCATGTACCAGGGTTAAGGATATACTTTTTTGGGTTTAAAAATTTGTTCGGTTCCCATATACCAGGGTTAAGGGTATAACTTTAGGGGTTAGGGTTTATATATGGATTATATCTATAATTGTTGAGTAGGTATATATTTTGTTTACATTTTCATGTATGTTTTGTATCTCATATGGTTTTATTGTTATATATGTGAAGGATCTATAGCTACTATATAAAGATCTGTATTCTCATAGAACGTGAGGATCTATATATTGTACCTAATTATATATGATAAGTATATATACATCCGCCATGCAAGTATAAATATATATATGTATATGTATGTGGAAGTATAATATTAAAGAACATATCTGTTCATCAAGGTAATTTCATACATATGTGATATTCATATTGCAGTATCATAAGGACCAAGAAATAATAATCCAAAGTTGAATTAAGAGATAAAGCCTATACTAAAATATGGAAGTAACGAAAAGTATAGAAAAATGTAAGTACAAAAAATATGAAAATCTAAATGGAAGATACCCAAAAAATCGAAATCGTGCACGGACACATGCAGTAACCGAGAATTATTATATATATATGTATATGTATATTTTGGGTTTAAGAATACGTATGCCTTTATGTATATATATATGTTCAGAGAATACGTATGCTCTTGTATATATATATGTTGAGAGAATACGTATGCTCTTATATATTTTTATGTTCAAGGAATACGTATTCTTTTATATATATACATTTAAGTTAGTATTAAGTAGTACATAAAACGTTAAATAAAAATAATTTTAAAATTATTATAATTAATAATATAATAATTTTTTTTTATCTCCTTTTTATTAATTTTTTTTTTTTTTTTTTTTTTTCAATACGTTCTTGTTCTCGATCTCATTTCTACCTTATATTACAGGATATGTCATATATTATATAATATAATATATATTACATTATGAAAAAAAATAAGAATAAAAAATATTATATTTATAATGTATTATTTTTAATATAATGAAAAATATAAATATATATATACCTATACATATATATTTTTTTATGTAGATATATGATAGATAATATAGATAGAGAGAAACGGAAGAAGATATTTGCCTCTATTGTTATCTCTAAAATATATATATAATTAATTAAAATAGAGCAAAAAAAAAAAAATATATTAAGGTTTATAATTAAATATATAAACATGTTGTATTCTTTTATATGTTTGTATTTTCGTATTTTTTTTTTTTTTCTCATATATAATTTTTCGAAATAAATAAAACATAAAAAAATAATATATGTAATTAAATATTTAAATAAAGGAATACATGATATATAATATTTTTCATAAAATGTAATTGTTGTTTTTTTTTTTTTGTTAGAATATTTAAATTTATTATAAACCTATTAATATATATATATTTTTTTTAAAAATATATATATAAAACTAATAATTATTATATACAAACATATGAAATATTATTTCCTAATATATATTGTAATAATATAATATTACTACTATTATAATTACTATATATATATAAATATATATACAATACTTATATATATATTTCAACAAAAACAATATTATACTACTATATCACTATACTCCCATAACATAAATACATATATACATACATATATACCCCCACGTACGTACCAAAACACCACCAAACCATGTATGCCACGATATAAACCACGTATGTATGACATAATGTAGTGCACGAACGATAAACAAAATGGGTCGCCCGAAGCGTGCGCCTGCCGCAAAAGAACCTGACTATAGTAGTGCCAAAGATGCAAAGGAACTTTTGGATATGATTGGACAAACTGTGCACTCAAAAGTGCATAGAGAAGATGCAAATTATAGAGGAAAATTGTATGGACTTTTGACACAAGCACAATTTTCTAATAAGGAGAGAGTTCACATCAATAATCCATGCCTACTTGATTATAATTATGATACTAATGTTACTAGTAACGTAATTGATCCGTGCGAGCACAAATCAGTAGAACGTTTTTCTGAAGTAAGTGGTGGTGAATGTGATGAGAAAAAAATAAAAGGTAGTAATGGTGGCGCCTGCGCGCCTTTCAGACGATTACATGTATGTGATAGAAATTTAGAACAGATAAAACCTCATACAATAACAGCAACACATAACTTATTGGTGGATGTGTGTTATGCAGCACAATTTGAAGGAAAATCAATTTCAGGTTATTATCCAAGATATCAAACAAAATATAAGGATTCTGGTTCTACAATATGTACTGTATTAGCACGAAGTTTTGCAGATATAGGCGATATTATCAGAGGAAAAGATCTGTATGAGGGTTATGATCAAAAAGATAAAGAACAAAAAGTTAAATTAGAAAATAAGTTGAAAGATATTTTCAAGAATATATATAATGAGTTGACGTCGACGAATGGGAAGAAGGGGAAGAAGCAGGCGCTACAAGCTCGCTACCAAGATGATGGATCTGGAAATTATTATCAATTACGAGAAGATTGGTGGGATGCGAATCGCGCCAAAGTATGGTATGCTATCACTTGTGGTGCAGGAACTAGTGATAAATATTTTCGAAAAACATGTTCTAATGACACATCAGACACTAACGAAAAATGTCGATGTGTCAGTACCGATCCTCCTACGTATTTTGACTACGTGCCGCAGTATCTTCGCTGGTTCGAGGAATGGACCGAAGAATTTTGCAGGAAAAAGAAAAAAAAATTGGAAGATGTTATAAAGAAATGTCGTTATGATGAAAATAATGAACGAAAATATTGTAGTCGTAATGGATTTGATTGTAAAGATACAATTAGAGCACAGGAGAAACTTGTTAAAGGTTATGATTGTCATAAATGTTCTGTAGCCTGTGATGATTTTGAACCCTGGATAAAAAACCAAAAACAAGAATTTGAAAAACAAAAAGGAAAATATACAAAAGAAATGCAAAAATATGCAAACGGAACAACAACAAAAGAAACGTCAAATGGTCCTATTAATAATTTATATGCAGATGATTTTTATAAAAAACTGCAAGAACATTATCCATCAGTCGATGAATTTTTAGAAAAATTAAATGAACAACAAATATGTAAAGATGAACCTAAAGTAAAAGAGGAAACAATAAGTCGTGTTGATTTCAAAAATGTAGATGCTTTTTCTTATAAGGAATATTGCGATACATGTCCTTGGTGTGGAACTGAAAAAAAACAAGATGGAACATTGAGATATAAAGAGGATGTGGAATGTAGAAATCAACCTACAACACCCTTGGATAATACAAAGAGTACTGATATACAACTAAGTTTCACTGATAAAGGAAACCCAAAAATTCTAGAAAAATTTAAAAATCTTTGTGAAGAAAATAATGAGAAAACCATAAATTGGAAATGTCATTATAAAGAAAAAAATGTATACAAAGATGATTCTGATAAGGATTATTGTGTACTACAAGATGGAAACCAGAATATAAAGGACCAAACAATTATGTCGTTTGAATCATTTTTTTGGAGTTGGGTTTCACGAATGTTAAATGATTCTATAAAATGGAGAAACCAACATAGTAAGTGTATAAATAATAAAAAAGAAACTAAATGCATAGAGGGATGTAAAAAGACTTGTGAATGTTTTG
The DNA here is from genome assembly GCF_000002765.6 of Plasmodium falciparum 3D7. Lineage (NCBI taxonomy): Eukaryota > Apicomplexa > Aconoidasida > Haemosporida > Plasmodiidae > Plasmodium > Plasmodium falciparum. Next base: position 1,036,357 of record NC_000521.4, on the reverse strand, counting down.
AAAAATGGGTTGGACAAAAAAAAACCGAATGGCGGAAAATTAAACACCATTTTGATCAGCAAGAAAATTTGAAAGGAAGGGATCGTAATATAACACTTAAATATTATTTGGATATTTTGTTTAAAGAGAAAATTAAAGAAGCTTATGGAGATGAAAGGGAATCGAAAGAACTAGAGGAAAAATTAAATAACATTGAAGGATCGCAACAAGCAGGAGATACAGAACATTCAGAATTTGCAGTTGATGTATTATTAAAACACGAAGAAGAAATTGCCGAAAATTGTATAAAATACAACCCAGAAGATACATGTCCCACTAGTGACACTGGAAGCCGCGCCCGCTCCGACCACCACGACCCACCACCTGTCATCCCACGTAACGACTTCGAAGACGAAAAAGACAAACAACCCGAATTCAAAGACCCCGGTCGCGAATCGGAAGACGACGACGACGACGAAGACGAACTACCACCGGAAGACGAAGCCAAAGAACAAGAGGAGGAGGAGAAAGGTGCAGGTGAAGACGAGGCGGCGTCGGAGGCGGAGGCGTCGGGACCAAAAGTGGAAGTGGAAGGGAAGCCGCCATGTGATATAGTACAAACACTATTTGAGAGCACCAAAAATTTGTCCGACGCATGTGGTCTAAAATACGGTCCAGGCGGAAAAGAAAAATTCCCCAATTGGAAGTGCATAAGTAGTGGTAGTGACACGGGTAGTACCACTAAACAAAATGATAGTGAAGGTAGTGAGGGTGGTCATCGTAGTAAGCGTCATACCGAAAGTAGTGATAGTACCACCACTAGTAGTGGTAGTGTTTGTGTGCCACCCAGGAGGCGAAAACTATACGTGGGAGAGTTAACGAAGTGGGCGGAGGAGGCCAGGAAGAGTTCGACGTCACCACAACCAGGTGAAAGTGGTGTTGCAAACGCCTCGGCGTCGTCGACCTCGTCGCCTACAGACGCGACTCAGCTCCTCCGCGACGCCTTCATCCAATCTGCGGCAATAGAGACGTTTTTTTTGTGGCATAAGTATAAAGCGGAAAACACGAGGGACAATAAGTCGCCACTCGGTAACGGTGGAGTAGCACAATTTTTCGGCAGCTACAGTGGAAGTGAAAGTGAGGAGAAAACCCCTCAACAGTGGTTACAAAGTGGTACAATCCCCACCGATTTTTTGCGTCAAATGTTTTATACTTTAGGAGATTATAGAGATTTATGTGTAGGTGTTAAAGAAGATGTGATTAACGCGTTAAAAGCTAGTGGTGACAACCCAACTAACAAACTCACTATACAACAAATATCGGAGAAAATAAAAAATGTTATTGAAAAAAGTGGTGACACACCTAGTCGTACACCTCCTGGCCAACAACCTAGTGACAATGACCCTAAATCCTGGTGGAAACTTCACGCCCCTTATATTTGGAATGGAATGATATATGCTCTAACATATGACACAAACACAGCGAGTGGCGAAAAAAAAATAGAAAAGGATGATGCAGTGTACAAGAAACTGTGGGACGAAGCCAACAACAAACCCAAAAAGGACAACGGCCAACAGGACTACACGTATGAAAAAGTGGAAATTAAAGAAGAAGATAGTGGCCAAAAGGCCTCCACCGCCTCCCAAACCCCCTCCCCCCGCGCTAGTGGTGAAAACAAACCCACCACCCTTGACTCCTTCGTCAAACGCCCCACCTACTTCCGTTACCTTGAAGAATGGGGAGAAACATTTTGTAGAGAAAGGAAAAAGAGATTGGAGAAGATTAAAGTGGATTGTGAGGTGGAAGAAAATACTGGTGCTCGTGGTGGTACAACAAAACAAAAGTATAGTGGGGATGGGGAAGAGTGTAGTAAAATAGTAGAAAATAAGGATAAAATTTTTAAGGATTTAGAAAAGCCGAGTTGTGCAACACCTTGTGGATTGTATAAAAGGTGGATAAGAAGGAAAAAGGACGAATATAATAAACAAAAAAGTGCATATAATGAACAAAAAACAAAATACGAAAATGGAAATAATAAGGGTGGTGGTGGTAATGGAGTTTGTGGAACACTACAGGAGAACGCTGCAGACTTTTTAAAAAAGTTAGGACCATGTTCTAAAACTTATAATGAGAATGGAGTGGGTAAAACGGATTTTGATGATGATAAAACCTTTAAACATACAAAACATTGTGATCCATGTCCTAAATTTAACGTAAATTGTAAAAATTGTAATAGTAGTGGTGGTGGTACAAAAGTGGAGTGCAATGGTAGAAATAGTGGAACAACGACTATTACTGCAAGTGATATTAAGAATGGAGGGGATTCTACTGAAATAAATATGCTTGTGAGTGATAAATTTACAACGAAATTTGAAGGTGATGGTTTAAAGGCTTGTAAAAATGCAAATATTTTTAAAAGTATCAGAAAGGATGTATGGAAATGTGTTAATATTTGTGGTGTAGATGTATGTGGTCTTAAAAAAGGAGATAATAATGGTGAATTAGATGATAAACAAATTATATTAGTTAGAGCATTGATTAAAAGATGGTTAGAATATTTTTTAGAAGATTATAATAAAATTAAAAAAAAATTAAAATCATGTACAGAAAAGGGTGAAGGATCACCATGTATAAAAGAATGTGTAGATACATGGATAACAGAAAAAAGGAAAGAATGGAAAACAATAAAAGAACGTTACGTTGACAAATATACAAAAGAAAATGATGGTTCTAATGATTTAACTACTTTTTTACAGCAGGGACCCTTTTACAGCTTGGTTGAGGAAGCCAAAAAAGTGGTTAAATGTAAAGACGAACAAGAAAAATTATGGGGATGTACTGGTAATACTACAGGTCATGCGCAAGACAAATGTGAGAATGGGGATTTTATAACAAATTTAATTTCTAAACTTCAAGAAAAAATTAGTGAGTGTACATCCCAATCTAGTGGTAGTGACTGTACCCTCTCCACAGAAAACCCCTCCACCACCCTTGACGATGAGGAACCCCTTGAAGAGGTAGACCAAAACCCAGAGGATGCACAGAAGATGATACCCAAAATTTGTGGAGATGTGATACCAAAAGAGGAAGCGAAAGAAGAAGGCGGATGTACACCAGACATTAAAAAGGAAGAAGAAAAAAAAGAGGAAAAAAAAAAACCCGAACAAACTGCAGAAAAACCAGCAGCAGAAACCAAAGCCAAAGAGGAAAAACCCGCCCAAGACGAAGCCGGACCTCCACCAGCAGATCCCCTCCCTGCGCGCGAACCTTTCGACCCAACTATACTACAAACAACCATTCCTTTTGGAGTTGCGTTAGCATTAGGATCCATTGCTTTTTTATTTTTGAAGGTAATATATATAGTGGTATATATGTATATATATATGTGTTTTGTGTATATGTATGTGTTCGTATGTTTGGATATATATATGTGTATATGTATGTGTTTTATATATATTTTATATATATATATGTATTTATATTGATAAAGAAAAAAATGAAAAAAAAGAAAAAAAGAAAAATGAAATATAAAAAAAAATTTATTAAAATAAAAAAAAAAAAAAAAAAAAAAAAGAAAAATATTTTAAAAATAATAAAAATTATAATAAAAATATAAATTTTGATAAAATAAAAAATGAAAAATATTATCAAAAAAAAATTAAAAAAAAATTTTATATAAAAAAACAATGATTATAAAAAAAATTTATTACATAAAAAAAAAAAGAAAAAAAAACATGTTAAAAAAAAAATATATATCATAAAATAAAAAAAAAAAGTTAAAAAATATTAAAATAAAAATATATATCATAAAATAAAAAAAAATTAAAAAATTTATTTAAATAAAAAAAAATTAAAAAATTTATTTAAATAAAAAAAAAAATAAAAAAATTTATTTAAATAAAAAAAAATTAAAAAAATTTAATGAAATAAAAAAAAATAAAAAAAATTTATTTAAATAAAAAAAAATAAAAAAATTGAATTAAATAAAAAAAAAAATTAAAAATTTAATTAAATAAAAAAAATAAAATTAAATTAAATACATGCACATATACACATACATATATATACATATTATATATATATATACCCATAACTACATTCATATATACGCATACATATATATATTATATATATATATACCCACAACTACATATATATATACATTAACAAACTCATATATATACCTAAGTACATATATACATTAACAAATACATATATAATACCTAAATACATAAATATATACATACACATATATGTTCATTTTTTTTTTTAGAAAAAAACTAAAAGCCCTGTGGACCTTTTCAGTGTTATTAATATCCCCAAAAGTGATTATGATATACCGACAAAACTTTCACCCAATAGATATATACCTTATACTAGTGGTAAATACAGAGGCAAACGGTACATTTACCTTGAAGGAGATAGTGGAACTGATAGTGGTTACACTGATCATTATAGTGATATTACTTCATCTTCCGAAAGTGAGTATGAAGAATTGGATATTAATGATATATATGCACCACGTGCTCCTAAATATAAAACTTTGATAGAAGTAGTACTAGAACCTAGTGGTAACAACACAACAGCTAGTGGTAACAACACAACAGCTAGTGGTAACAACACAACAGCTAGTGGTAAAAACACACCTAGTGATACACAAAATGATATACAAAATGATGATATACCTAGTAGTAAAATTACAGATAATGAGTGGAATACATTGAAACATGATTTTATATCACAATATCTACAAAGTGAACAACCAAATGATGTACCAAATGATTATAGTAGTGGTGATATTCCATTGAATACACAACCGAATACTTTATATTTTGATAAACCTGAAGAAAAGCCTTTTATTACTTCTATTCATGATAGAAATTTATATACTGGAGAAGAATATAGTTATAATATTAATATGAGTACTAATAGTATGGATGATATTCCAATTAATAGTCATAATAATATTTATAGTGGTATAGATTTAATTAATGATTCGTTGAATAGTAATAATGTTGATATATATGATGAAGTTTTGAAAAGAAAAGAAAATGAATTATTTGGGACAAATCATGTGAAACATACTAATACACACAATGTTACCAAATCAAGTAATAGTGATCCTATAGATAATCAGTTGGATTTGTTCCATACGTGGTTAGATAGACATAGAGATATGTGCGAGAAGTGGAATAATAAAGAAGAAGTATTAAATAAATTAAAAGAAGAGTGGGAAAATGAGACACATAGTGGTAACACTCACACTAGTGATAGTAACAAAACGTTAAATACTGATGTTTCTATTCAGATAGATATGGATAATCCTAAACCTATAAATCAATTTACTAATATGGATACTATCTTGGAGGATCTGGAAAAATATAATGAACCTTATTATGATGTGCAAGATGATATTTATTATGATGTACATGATCATGATACATCAACTGTGGATAGTAATAATATGGATGTTCCTAGTAAAGTACAAATTGAAATGGATGTAAATACCAAATTGGTGAAAGAGAAATATCCTATAGGAGATGTGTGGGATATATAATATATATATATGTATATATGTATGTATTTATATATGTTTGAATTTTTTTTTTTGTTTTTGTTTTATGTGTGCATTATATTAAATTTTTTATTTGTTGATGTTATATTATATTTGATTTGTGTATTATATTATATTTTATATTTGTGTATTATGTTATATTTTTTAATTGTTCATGTTATATTATATTTTTTGTTTGTGTATTTTTTTTTTTTTTTGTATTTAATTTTTAGTGTTACAAATTATATTATATATATGTACATATATATATCATAATTATATTGTATTATATATATATATTTAATATGATAACAATAATAGTTAAAATTATTTAAATTAAAAAACATAAACTATTGGAAACGCATTGAATATAATAATATATTACTATTTGTATTATTGTTATTAATACTACTATTAATAGTAATATTATTAGAAGTAGTAATTAACAGTATAACTATTAATTTTATTAGTGATAACAGTACTTTAAAAATTTAATATTTTTATTTTTTATTTTATAATTTTTACTTTTTATTATATTAAAAAAAAAAAAAAAAAAATATATATATATATAAAAATTATTATTATAATTTTTTTTTCCTAAATGTGTTTACATATAAAATAATAAAAAAAAAAAAAAAAAAAAAGAAAAATTTGAAATATATCATATAAATTTCATATATATAAAAAATAACAAAAAAAAAAAAAAAAAAAAAATTTTAAATATATCATACAACTTTCATATATATAAAAAATAACAAAAAAAAAAAAAAAAAAAAAAAATATATAAATATAAATATAAACAAAAATGGAAAACATTTTACAGAAGAAAAAATATTTAATAAACAAATTTTTTTTTTTTTTTTCTTTTTTTGCCACTTAATATATATAAAAATATAATGATAATAAATCAATGCATACCGTAATATAGAAACAAATAACACTTAAAAAAAAATTAAAAAGAACAATATAAATTATGAAATATATATGAAATTATATCTCATAAATATATACATATTATCAAATAAATATATATATATAAAAACAAAAAATATCTACATATTATACTAAATAAAACAACATAATAAAAATTACAAAGGCAAAATAAAGAAAAAGTGTATTATTATATTAAAATAAAAAATATACATTATTCTTTTTTTTATTGTGTTTTATTTTTATTAATTTGATTTGTTTTTTGTGTTTTTATTGGTTTTTTATGTATTGTATCTATTTGTTATATTACGTATAATTATTATATTTTGTTATATGTTGACTATTTTTTGAATTCATTGTATTAGTAGTATTTCTAATAAAAAATAATTAAAATAATAAAATATATTATGAAATAAATATAAATAACATAATATATAATATGATAGGTTTTTTAAGGATGATAATTCTGAATTGAAATAATATACTTATTGGTTTTAATTTAAATTATATAAATATAGATATAATATTTTGAATAATATGTTTCTTAAAATATTTATAATAATAGTAATCATAATAATCATAATCATAATAATCATAATTATAATAATAATAAGTTTTATTGTTTTTTTTGATATATATTCCTTTGAAAAACATATGAGGTATTTAAAAAATATACGTTACATTATGTTTTAAAAAAATAATATATTATAATACGTATAAGTATTTTATATAAATTAAAAATTACATTGTTTATTAATTAAAAGAGTTTTAGAAAATAAATAAATAAATAAATAAATAAATAAAATTATAGAAAAATAAATTATATATAAAAGCGCAATACATATAAAAATATATAGTTATTTATAATGGAGAAAAAAAAAAAAAAAACACACGGTACATCCAAAGAAAAATACTACGTGTACCATACATCCTACCAACATCGAAAAATACCAAATACATCACATCTATTCTTCTAATAATTTGATATATTGGAGTTTTTTCTTCATTTTCTTTTTTCTTCGATAACGCAAAATTAAATATATTATCACCATAACCAAAACGATTACCAATATTGCAACGATGGAAGCAATAATAGGAGTTTGGTAACCCATATAAGTAGCTGCTATCTCACCGGTCTTTTCAGTTGTGAGTTCAGTAGTTACCTTCTCAGTAGTGGTCTTTGTAACGTGAGCAGCAGTAGTTTCGGCTTGTGAGACGAAAGATTGTACATATGTTTTTATATTATTTTTTATTAAATCTCTACTTGAACCATTTGTAGATACAAATTTACTCCACATCGAAATACAAATAGGATTACTAAGATTAGGGAGAGCGCCAGGAGGCATACATGTCATTTCAAATTGTTTATAAATAGCTCCAGAAATTAGTTGGGCATCTCTATAATTTGTTGCATTAATAACTAAACCCAATGCCTTATCATCTATAGTTGATACACCAAATAGTGAACTTACTTCTGAAATAACTGATTTAACACCTGCCTTAAGACCTGCAGCAGCACCCTTAGCTGCAGCCTCAGCTATAGCCTCTTTCGTAGCAGCGGCTAACGCGGCTGTTTTCCATCCAGTATATACAATACCGCTGATCAAACCCCAAGCAGGTGTCACACCACCTCCCAAAACACCTGCACATTTCAAACATGTTTTTTCCACTTTATCTGCGACTGATTTTTCGCAAACGCATGTTGGAATGGCATCACTTTGTATATCCGTGTCTAACGTGACAATTTTGTCCATTAATTCTTTTTCTAATTTATCTTTTAATATAATTTTTTGGATTTCTTTATTACATTGTTCTTTACATTTTTGTTTGTTTTCGAGCAAGCGTTCATTGTATTCTTCAAAACGTTGCGACGTTTGACGATCAAAACCTTGCATTACTGCTTTCATTTCAGGGTCATTATCATAGTTAGATGGTGCATACAATTCACACTCGCATAATGATCTATTGGTGTACGTATGTGGTTTCATGTAATGGTTCCTTTGATTATATACCTATAAAAAAGTATATATATATATATATATATATATATATATATATATGTTATGTTTAATTGTAATTTATTATTATATTTATTTATCACAATTTTAATATATAATTAATGTTAATATAAATGTTATTTATATATATAAGGTATCGTATGTATAAGTATAATTATTAGATATAATGTTCGTTAATATATATAATTTTATATTTATATTATATTAATATAAATATCATGATTAGTTGTTCCATACTTGTGATGATAATAATATTATATTTAATGGAAGGGAAAATAAAAATATATTAAAATAATGGACTTTCATTTTTATTGTAATACTTATATTATTTTATGATAAATATTATAACTAAAAAAATCACATAAAATACTTTATTTTATATTATAAATAAATTAAATAAAAATGTTTAACATAAAATATGATTATAATTTATTTAATATAATTAACAATTATTTTCCCATTATGTAAATATATTTTTTTTTTTATAGTGGATCCACATTTGCCATTTTATTTATTACAAAAAAAAAAAACAAAAACGTAAAAAAATTAATATTAAAATAATTTATCAAAACATTCTGCATTTTTTATAATTTTTTTTAATTTTTAATTTTTAATGAAATTTAATTTTATATCAACACAATAAATTATTATGGTTATTTTTGGTTTATTTTTTTTTTATTTTTTTCATTTTTCTCAATAATATCTAATGATATAGTAATAATACAACATATTTCTGTGTTGTAAATTATTTACAAATGTGCAAAACCAACGTTTTGGAAATTGTGTATGACATATATATAATACCAATTTATAATATATATATATGAAATACTTATGAAATAGTTATTAAAACATATAATTTCGTAACATTGTTGTTATAAAAACAATTAACAACAAACATTCTTTATCATAATAAATGATATAAAATCTTCTTCAAATAATAATATATACATATATATTAATAAATAAATTTTCATATATTATGTTATTTGTTTTGTTCTAAAATTTATTGTATGTTATAAAATTCCCTCTAATTTATCTATGTTGTTACTAAGATTAATATTATTTTTTTTTTTTTATAAAAATATTACAAATAAATTAAAACGTTAATTTATCATTAAAGTAGTAAATTATATAATTATCGCAAAAAATATAAATATTTATTATTATTAAAAAAAAAACAAATAACAAAATAAGATATTATACGTACTATTACATAATACATTCTATTGTTTTATGTTATTCAAATATATTATAATCATAACGTGTATTATTATATATATATTTCTTAAAATAGAAGTTATGGTATTTTACAACTTATGATACATTAATTTTATTATTACATGTTGTAACAAAATAATTAATTACTACATATTTTAATAAATATATTATTATACAATAAACAAATAACGCGACATTATATATACTATGGAAAAACAAGGAATCATTTATTTTTATTTTATACGTAATTAGAAGCGTTAAAAAAAAATTCTTCATATTTCTTAAAAAGAATTTATTTCCTATATTGATGATGATAGTACGTATGAATACAAAAAAAAAAAAAAAAAAAAGGATATCATATAAATAATGTTATTCCAATACAATTATTATATTTGATATATTATATTCTTACTATTTTATAATAATACTTATTGTAAGATTAGGTTAATTCATTATTATTATATTATAATTTGTTCATATATCGGTATATGGTGTTGAAAACATTTTTGTGGTTAGTATATTAAAATATATATATATATAATAAGAAATATTTTGGTGAATTATATTAGCTTATTTTAATATACAACCATATAATATACTACTATGAATATAATTTATATGGTATGGTATATTTTTCTATTTTTTTTTCTTTTTTTTTCTATTTAATCACATACATATTATACAAATAAAACAAATTTATATATACAAATATCCAAAAACAAATTAATAAAAAAATTCAAACAAAATATATATACAAATAATCAAATGTGTCAAATAAACACAAAATAAAACATATATATATATTATACAAATAAAACAAATTTATATATACAAATAATCAAATGTGTCAAAACAAAATAAAACATATATATATTATACAAATAAAATAAAAATTATATATTGAATTATGTACAATGACATTTAAAAAAAATTCAAAAAAATAAATAAAATAAAAATATTACTCAATAAATTTTGAATCCAATATATTTACAAATATTATACAAAAACAAATAAACAAATTATATATATATATATATATATATATTTACAAATATTATATAAAAGCCAAAAAAACAAATTATATATATATATATACAAATATTATTATACAAATATATCAAAATAAAAATATATATATACTATGAATATATATATTTATATTATACAAATGAATATACAAATAAAATATAACAAAAAAAAAAAAAAAAAAAAAATAAACAAGTAAAATAATATATTTTTTTTTTTTATATATTCCATACATCCGATATAGGAAATTGTTGTTCCAACGATCCATTAGATGTATTATTAAGGATTTTCATTTCAATATGTACTTTCTTAGGTACATCTACATCTACTTTATTATGATCCATAGGTATATCATACACAGATGGTTGATCATTATCATCATCATTATCATTTACATCATAATATATATCATCTTCCATATTATCCATAGTAGGTGTATCCACGTTTATATCCATATTACTAAATTGATTTATAGGTTTAGGATTATCCATATCTATTTCGATCGAAACATCCGTATTCAACACATGATTATCACTAGGTACATTACCTCCATCATTATCATTTTCCCATTTTTCTTTTAATTTAGCTAAACGTTCATGATGATTTTCCCACTTTTCACACATATCTCTATGTCTATCTAACCATTTATGGAACAAATCCAACTGATTATCTATAGGATCACTATATGTTTGTGTAGCGACACGATTAAACGTTATATTTTTTGTATGTTTGGTTCCAAATAATTCTTTTTCTTTTCTTTTGGGCATTTCATCATATATATCAATATTACGGTTACGACTTAGAGAATCATTAATTCAATAAATTCCAGAATATAAACTATTATCCTTAGGAGCATGGGTAATGTTAAAAGATATATAAGTGTTTATTCGAATATTCCAATCAATATTATAAGTAACTTATTGATGACCACTACCAAGAAATCTATCTTATATTGATGTAATAAAAGGTTTTTCATTCACACTATCATGTAAAATAAAATCCTTTTGTATGTTTTGTAAATATTGTTCAATAAAATCCTGTTTCCATTGATTCCATTCATTATCTGTAAGTTTATTGGTAGATGTGTTACCACTTGATAAATTAAATGTATCCCTATTTAATGGTTCTAGTACTACTTCGATAAACATTTTATATTTTGGACTACCCGATACATATATATCATTTAAATCTATCTCTTCATACTCACTTTCTGATGAAGAAGTAATATCAGAGGAAGATAAGTCAGAACATAACTGTAATCGTCCGTTTCTTCTCCTTCCATGTAAATATATGTTTTGCATTTATATCGGCCACTTTCATACGGGACATACCTATTTGGTGATTTCGTTGTAAATATCTCATAAACGTTTTCGGATATAAAAATGACACGAAAAAGATTTGTACGTCCAGACGTAATATTGGGTTTTTTCCTATATATAAATATTAATATATATGTATTGGTATATATGTAAGTATGTATACAAGTAGGTTTGTGCATATATGGATATATAGGTATATATAAATGCAATATATATGTATATACATGTATATTTTTTTTTTTTTTTTTGCGTTTCATATTTTTAAACAAAACTGTATTTATTTTTTAAAATTTATTTATAAAACATTTTTCATATTTATTTTTTACATACTCAAATGTTTTAATTTTTTATATAACAAAAAAGATTACTATATATATATGTGTGTGATATAAATTATAAAATTTTCAGGGGATTTTTTATTATTCTTAACTCTCATAAAATCATATTTCAAAAAAATATTTATGTATTGTAAAAAATATATTTTATAACAAAAAAAAAACATTTAAATAACTAAAATAACAAATATAAATATTAGATATTTAAATTATTAAATATTTTAATATTACGCAAATGTTTTATTAGAAATTATTTATTTGATAAATATAAAAATGCTTTAATATATTCTTTTTATTTGATTTCCAAATATTTACTATATTTTTCGATACAACATATATTTTTATATAAGGTTTGAAATATTCGTTGTGCGAATTATGAAATGAACCTGTACATTTTTCTTAAATAAAGTATAAGAAAAAACAGATAGTAAACATAATATTATAAGATTTAATATATTAAATAATACTATAGTTTTATTAGTTAAAAAACGTTGAAGATTTAGTTTATGTACAATAGAAATATGTATATACTATTTTTCAATTATATATACATAAATGATCATTAATAATTATTTAATTAGGAGATTAATTTTTGTATGTTCATTATATAATATTAATTTAATATAAAAATATAATAGGAAAGCATAAAATAAATTTTATATAAATACATCAATAAATAAAAATTATAAAATGAATTATATATTATAATAGTTATTATTTTAACAGAGAAAAATATACATTTGGTTAGAAATGTAATAAAAATAAAATATGTAAATTGATCAACAGATATATTATAACACAATATAATATAAGACTTTTAATTCTTTTGTTAATGTATAAATATATAAATTTTTTTTTTCTTTAAAAACAAATAATTCTAAAAATATTACTTATGTAAAAAATCATTATTATAAATATAATATATATGCGATTCACAAGTTACATAATTCATATTTTTAAAAATTTATTACTTGCATAAATGTTTCTTGCATTCATGTTTCCACGAATTTTTTCTTCTCCTATACAACCATATATATAATATTATAAGTACAACAGCTAATATAAGCAGAACCAAAGCTGCAATACCACAAGGTTGAAATGTTCCCATAGCAGCACTTGTAGCAGGTAATACTACATCAGAAGCACCAATAGTACAACCATTGGTTGCACAAAGAACTGACTGTAATGTAGCAGGATTAAACATATTAGTTATAGAAAGAACTGATGAACAAGTTGAAGTTTTTCCATAGGTAGAAAGGACGGCAGCAACAGCAGCAACTTTAGCAGCATGCAAACCGAACATTGTTAATAGGAAACTACCTACTGAACAAGAACATATTCCACCTATACATCTGTGTTTTAGGTGTTTTAAATACTTATCTCTTCCTTTTGTTTTTGCTAATTTCACACCATTAATATCAGTACATTCACATGTTGAAGATTTTTCATCAACATTTGGACTCATTCCCGACTTCAACATATCACTTTCGTTACCAAACATTTCTTCATATGTTTCCAATAATTCTTTTTCTAGCGTTGACATAGGTTCTGCATCTTTACCACCTGTATATTTTGTTCCATTTTTTTCTACTACATCTTTCAATTGTTTATATGGATCATGAGTTTGTTGGTATTTTTTGATTGCTTCCTCGTTCATTTTATCAATTATTTCTTTGAGTTCTGGGTCATTATGATAATGCGGATTATGATTTTTTGTTTGTGCTAATAATCTTGAATTTATCGTTGTTCTTTGTGCTCTATATTGTATTAGGTTTATATTATAATGGCTATTTTGATAATTATCCTAAAAAAAAAAAGAGGATTAATGAATATGTACTGAAAATGTAATAATTGCTTTATTATATATTTATGTCATTCTAGTAATTATATATTTTTTCTTTTTACATACATAATGTGGTAATGCTAATGTATTTATTAAAAAGGTAAACAATAACATTTTAAGGTTATACATCTTCATTTTTAATTCAAAAAATAATATATTATATTTCAAATTGTATTAATCTAATTTATAAAAAATGATATATTTTGTTTTCTAATATATATTTTATATAATGTATTGAGAAGCGGAAATTTTGTTGTAATTTTATGATATAATAACCTTATAATTTCATCATACGTATAATTTAATTTATGACTATATTCATTCAATATTTAAAAAAAAAATTTAAATATGATATAAAATAAATAAATTTTTCTTTTATTTTATATTATATTATTTTATTTTTATTTTATTTATTTTTTTTTTATTTTTCTTAAAATAATTCTCTCATATATATATATATATATATTATAAATGTTTCATAAATAACAATATATTTTCCTTCAAATACACATATAAATGTGTATAACAATAGTTGTTATGGGTATAAACCATATATATATCATAATAGCCCTCATGTTATTTATAAAAAAAATATCCTAAAATATATTCTAATATAATTATTATTCTGGAACTAACAACAAAATTTTCTTGTAATTAATAAAATATAATATTCATCTTAAAACTAACAAAATAAAATAATTTTATATGTATTTTATTATATGTATTTGTTCTTTTTAATTTATTTTATTTTTGTTTCTAAGCCTTATTATATGACAGAAAATTCTCTCTATTGTATCTATTAATTTATGTTATTTAATTATGTTATTTTAATTTATAAATAATAATATATAAATATATATGCATAATTAATAGGATATTTAAAGCAATTATATATTAGCTTATTATAAAATGTAATTTAATAATTTAGAAATATATTATTATTACAACAATAAAATTTAAAAGCTTTTCAAAAGATACCACATAGTGACATACTGTATTTCATATCGCTGTGTACAAATATAAATAATATAATTATGTTGTATTAATAATTTATATGTTGTAAACCATTACATATATATATTGCAATTATATAATACGAAATATCATATAATATTTTTACAATACATAAAGAACTAATAGTATGATTTACTTATATAAATTTTTTTCTTAAAGATGTACTTTTTAAAAACAATCTTATAGTAATTATTACTATTCTATAATAATAATAATATTAATATTATTAATGTATTAATAATATCATATTAATAGAAAAAATAAATTATATATATATTTATTTTTAATATTTTTCAATTCATTATTATTTATATATTGTTTTAAATTTGCTATCATATTAATTATATATATTAGAATAGTCAAATAAAAAGTATATCATATAAATATGATTATTCTAATACAATTATAATTATTATATATAATATATTGCTACTATTTTATAATAAACCTTATTGCAAGTTTAGGTTAATTTATTATTCTTATAATGCGTTGAAATATGGATATATATTATATTTATTAATATGTGTTCTGTAATAATATAACACATATTTTGTTTTATTAAAAGGGAAATAATAAAAATAGAAAAAAATAAAAAATAATTAACATTAAGTCTTATATTACACACGACATTGTAATGTAAAATAATAATAATTATACATTGTATACATGATATTATTGAAATGATAAAGATAAATATTATTAATTACAATTATATTTATTTATATTAGTCTATATTATATTAATATAATTAGATTAAAAATAATATATCAATAAATGATTAATTATATAATATATTCTATTATATATTATTTTATATGAGAAATTTAAAATATATATATTGAGAGGTTTTCTTAAATAGTATATAATAAATAAATATATATATATATATATGTATATATACTAACAATATATATTAATATAATAACGTTATTAAAAAATATATATAATTTACACTCATTTCACTAGAAAAAAATTAAATAAATATAAATTAAATAACTTAGTAAGCACATAATAATAAACAAAAAAAAATTATAGGGAAAAAAAAATATAATGTTATAAAAATTGAACTATCATAATATCCATGTATTAAAAAATCTAAAATTCACAAAACATTAAATTGAATTTAATATAATGAAACCATATATTTATTCATTTAATAATTTTATATATTGGAGTTTTTTCTTCATTTTCTTTTTTCTACGATAACGTAAAACTAAATATATAATTATCATAACTAAAGCTATAATTATTATTGCAACAACTGAAGCTATTATGGCAGTAGTTAAAGCATTAGTAGCAGGTGCGATTTTGAGAAGTTCTGCTTTTTCAGTAGCTAAGTATACAGCCTTACCAGCTTCACCAGCATCTGCTGCAACTTTTGAAGCAGGAACAAAAACACTTTCAGGTCTTCGTTGTATAGCATTACAAAAAAGTACATTTTCATTAGATTCGGAATAGCACATTGCAATATTTACCCTCTGAAGTGCTCTCGAAAGTAGATTGGGATTGGAATAAGTTTCTGGAGTAACTATATTTGACCACTTATCCCCAACTAATTTACCTAAATCTTGTAATTCTTTTAATCCTTCAATCGCTTTAATTATACCTGCTTTAATAGCAGCATTAGTAGCCTCTTCAAGGACCTTTGCAGAAACATATTGTGACCATGTCGCATACCATAAACCGCTAACCAGTCCCCAAATAGGTGCAACACCACCTCCTAACGCACACCCACATCTCAGACAACCTATTTCTACTTTTTCTGCTAAGTTTTTCTCCATTTTATCTTTTAAAACAATTTTTTGTATATCTTTGTCACGTTGTTCTTTACATTTTTGGCGTTTATCCTTCACACGTTCTTCGTATTCTTCAAAACGTTGTGATGTTCGTCGATCGAAATTTTCCTTTACTGATTTCATATCCGCATCATTATCATAAATTGATGATTGTAAGTCCTTTTCGCTTAACACTCGTGATGTAGTAATTGGTGTATGATGTGATGTGATGGATGGTTTGTTTTTACTATACACCTATAAAAAATATATCATATATATGTATGTTATAATTAGTTGGAGTATATTATTTTACATATATTTGTTATAAATTTATATATGATATATTTAAATAAATTATTAAATACTATATATATTTATATTTATAAATATTTGATTCGTACATGATATGATGTTACCAATATATATAATGGAAAGAAAAATAATAATATTTTAGTGTAGTGCAGTTTCATATTTATTGTGATACTACTATTATTTTATGATTAAAATTATAACTAAAGAAATTCATATATAATAATATATTTTATTGTTACATAAGAATTACATATGTTTAAACTAATATATAATTATAGGCTTATACTATAATGCACAATTATTTTTCCCATTATATAAAAATATATTCATTTACTGCAACCATATTTGTTCCTTTTATTCAGAACAAAAAAAAATAAATAAATAATAATAAATAGGAAGAAAAGAATATATAATATAATAAAATATTTCCATATTTTTTATAAATTATCATTTTAATTTCTAATAAAATCTAATTTTATTACATACGATAAATTATAATATTAATTTTATTTTAATATATGTGTATAACGAGTAAATCTATAGTTACAAATAAATAGTTTTTCATAGTTAATCACATAAAAATGTGTAGAGAAATAATTGTTAAAGTTATACAATACGTATGTAAGAACATATTTCTATATATATATATTAAATACATATTACAACATAAAATTGGTAGTATTTCAATTATATAAAACAATTATAGAATAAACATTTTGTATCATAATATAAGAAATAAGTATTTTTCAAACTAATAGTAATTGTATTTCTTTTAGGTTTTGTTATTATTTTTTTTTGTTTTTCTAAAAATTGTTGCATGTTATAGCTTTCTCTCTAATTTATCTACGTAGTTGCAAAGATTAATATTATTATTTTTATAAAAATATTTGAACTTTTTTAAAAAAAATTATTAATTATTAAACTATTTAATTATATAATTATCACAAAAATATATTTTTAATATTTATTATTATTAGAAAACAAAATTCAAAAAAAAAAAAAAAAAAAAGGAAAAAAAAAAAAAACACTTAACAAAATGAGAAATTATATATACTATTACACAATACATTGTATTGTTTTATGTAGTGTTTCAACTTATACAAATGTATTATATTCATAACATGTATTAATATATATATATATTTCTTAAAATAGAAGTTATACTATTTCACAACTTATCATACATCAATTGTATTATTACATGTTGTAACAAAATAATTAATTACTATATATTTTAATAAATATATTATTATAAATTAAACAAATAACACGATTTTATATATATACTATGAAAAAACAAAGAATCATTTATTTTTATTTTATACGTAATTAGAAACGTTAAAAAAATAAAATTCTTAATATTTCTTAAAATGAAGTTATTTCCTATATTCATGATCATAATACATACGATTACAAAAAAAATAAAGCAACGTTAATAACTAGAACAAAATGAAAAGCAAGAAGAAACCAAAAACAACGAAAAAACAGAACATTATAATGTTGTTATAATATTATGAATCTTATACTTATATATTTATTTTTTGTTTTGGAAAAAAATATTTCTTAGCATTATGTGCAATAAATAACCGATCGATACATTTCATGAATTAATAGATATATTGATACTATTAAAATTGAATTTGAAATACTTGATAGATATTCACGAATAAATATGTATTCTATAATATAATATATTTTGTATTTGTTTTATGCTTTATTCCTTTATAAAACATCTCATATAGTGAATTTAATAAATATATGTCATATTATGTTCCTAAAATTTTTGAAATAATTATATATAATATAAATACATAAATATATATAAGAAGTATTTAAAATAAATTAACAAATATATTATTTATTAAAGATAAAAGGTCTTTAAAAAAAAATAATATAATAACAAATTAATACAATAAATAATCAAAAAAATTGACACATAACAAAATACATTATATGTGTAAAAACGTAATAAATATAAAAATAATATAGTTATTTATAATGGAGAATAAAAAAACATGGTACATTCAAAGGAAAACTTTATGTGTATCAAACGTCCTATTAACATCAAAAAATACCAAACACGTAATATCTATTCTTCTAATAATTTTATGTATTGGAGTTTTTTCTTCATTTTTTTTTTTCGTCGATAACGTAAAATTAAATAAATAATCACCATAATTAAAACTATGATCACTATTGCAATAATCGAAGCAATTATTCCAGTAGTTAAACTACTAGTAGTCGATGTATAGTTGGCTGCCTCGATTTGTTTGGCAGCTTTAGCAGCTTGTGGAGCTTTTTCATCAATTAATTTGAACGCTCCTGATACAACCTGTTCAACTGTAGGAGGTGTTCGACCCTTTTTTAGAATGCTACATATACCTTCGCGCATAGCACCATCACTAGGGGACGACAACGTCACCCTACAGACCGCCTTCAATTCCGTACTAATAATACTAGAAAAATTTATGATATTAGCATAATTACCTGTACGAGAAATTTCTTTGAGTATTACAGCAGTTAATTTCTCCACACCCAATTTTTTTAATGCATTAATAACTACATTCATACCTGCGTCCATAGCAGCCTTTGCAACTGCAATAGGAACATAATGTGACCATCCTGCATACCCTACACCACAGACCAACCCCCACCAGGGTGCAATCGCTGTCATATTTTTACCACAGTTTAGACAAAAATTTTCTGTTTTATCCGCTAAGGATTTTTCGCAAACACCTGTGGGAATATCATCGGTATCTATCTTTGTTTCCAATGTGGTTAACTGTTGTTCCATTTGTTTTTCTAATTTATCTTTTAATATAATTTTTTGTATTTCTTTATCACACTGTTCTTTACATTGCATTCGTTTACTTTGCATACGTTCGTCATATTCGTGAAATCTTTGTGATGTACGATCCTCAAATTGTTGCATCACCCTTTTCATTTCTGTATCATTATCATAATTGGCTGGCGCATACAATTCACGTTCGCATAATGATCTATATGATTTTGTAGGTTCTATGTTTTTCATATGGGCTCTATTGTAATGGTTCATTTGGTTATTTACCTATAAAAAATGGTGATATATATATGTGATATTTATATGTAGATTATTTTATATATATAAATATTATATTATTATAAAAATATTTATTAGATCCATACCTGCGATGATGATAATAACAATATAATTAATGTAAAAGAAAATAATAATATGTTATAGCAGTGGACTTTCATTTTTATTGTTATTCTTATATTATTTTATGATTATACATATAATTAATTTAAAATATAATACCTTATTTTATTTTGTAAATAAATTAATTATGCTTAAACTAAAATTTTTATATAGCCTTATAATATAATACACGATTATTTTCCCTTTATGTAAATATATATTTTTTTACTGGATCCATATTTGCTTTTTTATTTAAAACACAAAAAAAAAAAAATAAATAATTAATTAATTAAATTTAAAAAAAAAATAATATAATAAAACATTTCAATATTATTTATAATTTTGAATTTGTATTTCTAATGAAATATAATCTTATGTCATATCATAAATTGTAATAATAATTTTTTTTCTTTTTTACTTTTTATTTTTTTATTTTTATACATGTTAATAACAAGTAAATGTGTAGTTACAAAAAAAAACATGTTTATATTTACTTTTTAAATTATATGAAAATGTGTACAGTAATATTTGTAAAAGATGTAAAATACATATATTAGAACTTATTATAACATATATGCAGGTAATAAATATCCCAACAGAAACCTTGTATCATTACTATTATATAAAAAAATTAAATACAAACATATTATATCATAATATATGATATAAAAAAAAAAATTTAAATAATAGTAAAAAAAATAATTAAATTTGGTTATTTTCATAATTTTTTTTTTTTTTGTTCTAATATTTGTTGTACGTTTACGTTTCTCTCTAATTTATCTATGTTATTACTAAGATTAATATTATTACTTCTATTTTGTACAAATATATTACAAAGTATTTAAAAAATATATTTATTATTAAAATACAAAATATATGTAAAAATATATATATATATATATATATATATATATATATATATATTTATTTATTATTGTTAGAAAACAAAAAATTAAATAAAAATATTAAGAAAAAGAGAAATTACACAAACTATTACATACTATAATGCATTTTTTTCTTTAGTGTTTATGTTATTAAAATATATTTTTTTCATAATATATATTAAATCACGTCATATACTATTTTACAATTTATCTTATATTAATTGTATTATTACTTGTTCTAAAATTATAATTCTAAATATGTTATTTTAATAATTATATTATAATAATTGCTATTATAATAAATTACATATTATATTAAACAAGTAACACGATATTATTTATATACTATAAAAATACAAGGAATCGTTTATTTTTGTATTTTATACGTAATTAGAATATTTAAAAAAAAATAATAATGGAATACACATATTACATTATATGTTATATTTACATATAACATAGTAATGCATATTTTATAGTAAATTAGTTTGCAAAACCTTATAAATAATAATAAATATAATTTAAATAATCATCTTATACTTAATAAGCAATAATAAAATCCAATCATATATAAACTTAAGCAAGGAAATTTAAATGAGGTGTAACTTAATTTTCCTTTTTGGTTCTCATGAGAAATATGCAAGGGGGGAATAATACAATTTTTTTTTTTTTTTTACTCCTCAGTAACTTTATCATATTTTTGATTAACATATAAAGAATGAAATTATGACATATAATAATATATATATATATATATATATATATATATATTTATATATTTACATATTGTACAATATAAAAATAATTAATTTATAAACAATCTATAATATAATATTTTGACACAAATGTGTATGTATTTCTTATTTTATTTCAAAAAAATTATTAATATTAAATAATATAAATTTTTCAAAATATATATTTCATATTTATACTACTGTTTTTTTAAATAAAAATATATTTACTTAAAATGTTATTAGTATTCAAAAAAAATGACAATCATAAATAAAATATACACATGTTCATATAATAGATCTAATAAATGTTAATTATTATTTTATATTTCATTAATTAAAATAAAAAAAAAACAATTAAGTTCTACTATATAACAATGCTTATTTTATATTATTTATTTATTATTTGTTCTTTGGTTTACTATAAAAATATATTCTCCATACCATTTATATTAATCATAAATAATATGGATAATAATTATCTATTCATTGTAAATTTTACACTTTAAAAATTAAAAATATTACTTTAATTATATATGTATATATATTATACGTAGATATAAATATATGTATATATATAATTATAAAACAAGCAAAAAAAAAAATATTTCAACGGAATCATATATAAAACTTATAATATATTAAAATTTACAACAAACTTAGAACAACTTAATTTCCATTTTCCTATTTTTTTTTTTTCTTTGCTGTTAATTTGTTTTTTTTTTAATAAAATTAAATAATTCCATATTCTAACAAAAATATATATATATATATTTATGTATCACTTTTATTTTCTGTTTTATCTTTACCCATCAATTTCCCTCTTGATGGCCACAACCACACAAGAAGACAAATAACAATTATAATGCTTAATAATATTATTCCTACAAAACTACTGAATGCTATAAATGAAGGAACAGCTGAAAAATAAATTGAAAAATTCATAACAGAAAATGTTCCGAATTGCAAAATACCTGCTAAAATCAATTGCCCTAGTGTAGCACCTGACAATGTACCTAAATATATTCCTAGACCCTTCCAAAAATTAGACCCTTTAAATATTATGCTATATAATGAATTTTTAATTTTTGCCATAGTACCAACTGAATTAATTGTTTCTATCTGTTTAAATATTTCTTTGTTTTCATTTTTCATTAAATCCTTGACAAAATTTTCTTTTATTTTTTGAACCATTTGATCGTCATTTATTTCGTTTTGATTTAATATTACATTCGAATTTATATCTTTACATATTATATTTTTTTCTTCCATCTGTGTATTACTTGAAATATTCTCAACTCCTTTATCATTTTTATTTTTATTTCGTATTCTTTCATTCGTCATATTTCGTTGTTTATTTATTTCTTCATTATTTAAATTTTTTAACACATTATTATTATTATTATTGTTGTTGTTTTTTTTTTTTTTTTTATTTATTGATTTAATACTCATAGGCTTTTGTCTTTCTTTTTTTCTTCCCTCTTCAGTATTTTTGTCTTTTAATAAAACACCAGATTTGTCTTTTTTCTCAAACGGTTCTTCAACCATATGTTGTAATAAGCATCTCTTACTTGAAAAAAAGTAAAAATGATATTTACAACAATTTATATGTTTCTTCCATTTTATATCACTATTCTATAATGAAAAAAGGTACACAGATAATATATTTTTTATCATTATTATAAAATTTTTAAGAAAAAAAAAAATAAAACAAATATATATATATATATATATACATTTATTTGTATGTATTTATGTATAATAACTATATTTTATATATATTTTTTTCTTTTTTTTTTTTTTTTTTTTTTTTACTTTATAAATGATTAAATATAAGCATATTACAATTCCAACATCTAATATTATTACATGAAAAAAATTCATAATAAATTATTTTTTATTATTTTAATAACACTTCATTTAAAATAAATTAATAGAACAAAAATAAAATGATTATGTAATCCATTAGATTTATCATTATATCCGTTACATAATTATAAATAAAAAATAAAATAATTAATAATTTATTCTTTTACAAAAACATAATACTATATATTTAACATACTTTTTTTTTTTTTTTTTTTTTTTTTTTCTTTATATATTTCATTTTATTAAACTTTTTAACTTTAATCATATAATAAAAAATATGTAGCTATTTTTTTTAGGATCAAGTAATATTTTTTATTTTTTTATTATTATTTTTCTTTATCTTTTTCTTTTTTTTTTAATTAAAATTATTTTACAAAAACTAAAAAAAAATCCCAATAATTCTTACATATATAATAAAATTTTATGTTATATATATATATATATATATATATATATATATATATATATATAAAGATATATTAGTACATGGTATTATATATTTTTGATGAATTATTCTTTTTACCTTTTTTTATTATAAAAAAATAATTATTATATATAACTATAAATATATATATATATATATATATATATATATATATATATATATGTATATATATAATATATGTAGTATCATATATAAGTTCTTTAAGTATCTATCTCTAAGTGGCTTATTAAATTATTCATATAAATAAAATATATATATATATATTAGCTTTTATAAATTTATAAAGGCAAAAAAAAAAAAAAAAAAAAATATGGCATATATAATAAAAGATATATAATGTATTTTGTAATATAGAAAATAAACAGTCTAAAAAAAAAAAAAATAAAATATTTATAATAATACAATAATTAAAAAATTCATTTATTATAAAATATATTATTACATTAAAGTTAAGATTTTCTAATATTAAAAATAATGATGTAGATTTTATAATATATATAAATATATATTTATTTGTTTGTTTATTTATTTTAAAATAGTGATATAATATAAATATATTATAATTTTATATCATACAAACAATAAAAATAATTGTACAAGTCTAAAAAAAATTAAATCCTTTATCCATTTATATAATAATACAATTCAATATAACGCACTCTTATTTTATAAAGAAAACATATATATTTGTATATTTTTTCTTAACATATTTATATTTTATAAAATGATCACATTCATTTATCATTTTATATTAATTTAAAGGTATTAATTTATAATATACATAATGAACTACTTTCTGTCACTTTTTAATGTATCCTTATTTTTTCTCTTAATATTTAAATATTCATACAAGGTAATAAATAAATAAATAAATAAATAAATAAATAAATAAATAAATAAATAAATAAATAAATATTGATATATTAGTATTAATATATATTTTTTTCTTTCTCTCTCAGAATATAGTAAAAAAAGATCTACAAGATAAATTTAACAAATCCATAATAACAATAAATATAGCAAGTCGAATACTAACAGAAAATAATAAAAAATGGTATAAGAAATATATTTATACATCAATATTTAGTGGAAATAAAAATCCACAAAAAAGAGAAAGAAAAAATGAAGAGGAAAATCAAAAAGACAATACAAAAGTGGATAATGATAATAATATGGAAAATGAGATGGAAAATCATATAGATGATTCTATAGACGACCCTATGGATGATCTTATGAATGATAAATGGGAACATCATAATTCATTGGAAGATAGAATAAAAGAATACTATACATTAACAGACCCATCAGATGGCGAAGAAAATAATTCATTTTTTAAAAAACTTAAATTAATTATGAATATATTAGATGAAGTGCATTCTGATTTATTAATAAATAATAGTGTTACAGATGGAAGTATTTTTTCTCCCGAACTTGTACCTATAAGTGTTTTATCAACCATGACATTAGCCTGTCCACCTATAGGAACTGTCACTCTTCCTTATATTACTAACAGAATAAATTTTTTGAATAGATATGAAGGACAAAATATACACACAGAACATGATTTAAAAATATTTAAATGAAATATATATATATATATATATATATATGTGTGTATATATATGTATACTTTTTTGTGTGAATTTTTAACATATATATATTTATTTATTTATTCATTTGTTTAGCTTATATATTCCTACGATTAATATCATATAAATTAATGATATAATGTAGTATCATTAATCCAATTAAAAAAAATTATTTTTTTTTTTTTATTTTTATTTTACATGATCATAAAATATTACTTTCTCAAATATCATAGATTCTACTAAGGTTATTTTTATTGGGGCTCATGTTATATAGATATAAAATATTTACTATTAATTAATATTGTATCTATTTCGTTATTTTTTTTTTTATAGGGATTACATATATTATAATTAATTATAATATGTGCATATCACTAAATATATTATATATATATAATATTTTATTAATATAATATTTGTTTAAAAAATTTATAATTGTATAATTAATTTTTCGACATAACACTTTTACAGTCATATATCAATAAAAA
Source organism: Plasmodium falciparum 3D7 (assembly GCF_000002765.6). Lineage (NCBI taxonomy): Eukaryota > Apicomplexa > Aconoidasida > Haemosporida > Plasmodiidae > Plasmodium > Plasmodium falciparum. The sequence continues at coordinate 1,009,847 of NC_000521.4, read as the reverse complement.
AAAATTACATGAAATAATAAAATTTGTTCTATCCTATAAATAAAAATAATATATATGTATGTATGTGTAATTATCATCTAAAAAATAAATAAATAAAAGAAATTATTTTATATATTTATTATATTATATAATTATATTTAGGTACAATTCATAGAATTAACCTAAACGTTACAACGTAATAATTTATCTACACGCATAATAAAGGATAAATAAATAAATAAATAAATAAATAAATATATATATATATATATATATATATATATATATATATATATATATATATTATTTATTCAATAACATAATATTATATCCCAACATATATTTATACAATTTAATAAATAAATCAGCAAATGTTATATTTTATATGATTTTATGCAAATTTTATATTTTTTTTGTTTTTAATTTATAGCTCGTTATATATCTTATTAGGACATGTACGTTTAATGTATTTTGGATCTTTGTTATGACTAATATAATAAAAAGTTCATTTTTTTGTTAATTATATATTTACATGTAATACATAATTATATATATGTGTATTATTATTTATATTATTATACATGCTATATATCTTTTACTATGTATATAGATACTAACCCAAATAATAATATAATATATATATATATATATATTTATGTGTCATAACATTTTTATATATATAATAAAAAATAAAATAAAATAATAAAAAAATAAAAGAAATATGTACTATATAATATTATATTATATAGCATTGATCTATGAATTTATTCTTATATAACAATATTGTAAGTATAATTATACAGCATAATTACATGTTATAATAATAATAATATATATTATTCAAGTAATAGTACTAATAATAAACATACGTAATATAATTTTTATTTTTATTTTTTCCCTCTTTCCTTTTTTTAATTTAACACAATAGCTTATATTACTATAAAGATATATGTTTTCTCTTTTATTTTATATTTCTTGTATAAATTAACAATAAAAAAAAAAATAAAATAAATATATAAATAATTAAATAAATAAATAAATATATATATATATATATATATATATATAATAGTTGTGTTTTATTATAATATAACAACATAGTTGTTATTTTTAATATTATCTATGAATATTTTTTATAATTTATAGTAAAACGAAAAATAATAAGAATAACGCATGCACATATAATATAGAAATATACTTATGTATAATAGTTGTATAATAGGATAATAAATAACATATAATAATACAAATATATATATATATATATATATATATATATTTATAATTATTTGTTATTATTTTTATTTATTTTTTTTTTAATTATTATTTTTTTTTTTATTTTTTTTTTTTAATTATTATTTTTTTTTTTATTTTTTTTTTTTAATTATTATTATTTTTTTTTTTTTTTTCTTTAGAATCCAGCACTTTTTCATATATCACATACATGTAATAATATAGCATTACATGAAATTTATTATTTATAAAATTATAATTATTATTATTTTAATTTATATAATATACAAATATTTAAAAAAAAAAATCAATGATAAAAAGTATTTTTTTTATAATATTATTACATAATATACATAATTCAAAAGAATAGATAATATAAATAATTCACATCTATATATTAGAATACACTATAAAGAAATAATAATAATAAAATATGTTTCATTATATTTATAAAATATATATTTTTACCATAATACTATGTGCATCTAATCTATTTAATAACGTAATATATAATAATATTTTATATGTTTTATTCAAATATTTATTTATATATAAAATATACATATATATATAAGTGTGTGTGTATTTATTTATAGAATGTAGTAGAAATTGGAACATACAAATTATCATACCATAATGGAGGGATACAATTCAGAATTTTAGCACAAAAAAACACAAATAAAAAATCAAATGGAAATACCTTAACGAATATATTGTTAAAAGATAAAGGCGGAAAAGGTAGTAAAAAAAAAAATCCTGATGATCAAATTTCATCTCTAGTCAGTTTAGTAGATAATATGAATATAACTCAAGAAAAAAAAGATAAAATCAAAAATCTCTCATTAAAATATATAAATAGTAGAGATGTAAAAGAAAAAAATGAATCAATTAATGAACTTCAAAAATATAGTAATAACGAAGAATGTAAAGAATATATGGATAGTTATTTAATGCATCTTCGTATGCAAAATGATATAAAATGTTTAAAAAGAAAAAATTTGTGGAATAATATTTGGATTAATTCTATTACCTTAACCTTAATCATTATAATGATAGCATGTGTATTTTCGGTTGAAATTACTTCATCTTCTGCATTATACCCTGCATTTATTCTTTTAATTTTTATTATCTATATATATGCTCGTTATTTTCCTGAAATGAAAATAGGTTATAAAGGAATAAAAGAAGCTTGTAAATATTATTTCAACAAAAAAAGCAAATAATATAATAAATATTTTGTTATTTATTTAATCTAATATTACTATCTATAATGTAATTAATTTTTATACATTTTTTTTTTATTTATTTTCATTTATTATAAATATTATAAATTACTTATTCACCCATTTGTTATTTTTTTTTCTTAAGTTTATAATATAATTATCCAATGTATCACATAATTTTTTTTTTTTTTCTAAATAATAAAACAGCTAGATGGCTAGCCAAAATAAATAATTATAAATAAATAAATAAATATATATATATATATATATATATCTGTGAAAATACTTAAATTGTTATAAAAATGAAAAAAAAAAAATTATGATAAAAAAATAAATTGTTCACTTTTAAGTTTATATAAAAAAAAAACTTTTGTAAATATAAATTTAAAAGTAAAACATTTATATATATATATATGTGTGGGTGGTGGTGGGTGGGTGCTTCTATTATTATATTATGAAAAAATGTTATTTCTAATATTATTTAAAAAAATAACATATTCATTTATATGTACATTTTTCCTTTAATAAAATTTAATTTTTTTATTAATCCTTTATATATATATATATATATATATATAATCCCTTATATGTGTGTGTACATATAATATATCCTCAATTAACCTTCTGTAATATCATTTTACCCAATGATTGTAATCCTTTAGCTCTTTTAAGCATCAAATTTGTATCTCCTTCTGCATTTTGTAATACTTTTTGTGCTGATCTTCTTACCGTTGTTTCAACATCACACAAAATAATTTTTAGAATATTCCTTAATATTTCTTCTAGTATTTCATTTTTTTCTTCCTCTAATAAATTTAATATATGTTCATAGTATAAATTATCTATGGCTCTATGTATATTATCTATACTATAGTCTATATTATTTATTATATCATCCAATACATAATTAGATGAGGATACATATTGTGCCTGCTTTATAAAAGGATTATTTTGTTCTTTAAAAGGATAATAATTTGTTATTATAGATATAAAACGACTTTTACATTGTCTCAAAACAATTGAATTTCTAATCATTCTCTCATTAGCTTCTTTTAAATATATATCTTTTTTATTTATACCAGAATTTGCTTTTTCTTCTAAAAAAATATTAGAAACATTCTCATATGTCCATCCTATAGATTCTAATATAAAATTAGAAAATGAAGACTTTAATAACATGCTAATTTCATTTTCCATTAACTTCTCCCATTCATCTTCATTATCTATATATAAATCTAATCTATCTTTTAATAATTCAGCTACTTCCTCTTCTCTTATATTTTGCCCTTCCATCATTTCTTTCATAATCATACCAACATAATAAAATATATCTTCAATAAAAATACTTTTCCCAAAAAATAATTTAACAAAAATAGGTACTTTGGTATTTTCAATATATTCATACATCATATCAGAGGTAAATATTAAATTAAAAAATATAAAAGGAACAATAATTATCATTTTATCTCATTCATCAAAATCACCGGAATCATATAATTTTCTTCTATTCTGATAACTCAATATTTTATATGTCTCATTTGTATTCTCAAATTTATTATGAAACACTAAATTATTACTTTATTCATCTTAGATAATATTTTAAAGATAAATTATAAAACTTTCTTTTAATTTCATTTATATCGAAATCTTGTTTTACATATAAAATTTCATAATAATTTTTTTTCATGTTTTTTTTTTTTTGTATTATCTAATTTTGATCATCCAAAATATCTTCATCTGAACTACTATGTATTTTATTATTGTTATTATAAGAAAGATATTATTCAAAAAATAATTATTTGTCTATAATATAAATTTAATACAAATAAATATATTACTTCAATTCACAATTATATTCCTTAAAAAACATATCATATTATATATTAAATTGTATATATATATTTATTCAATAAACCATTTTTTATTATAATTTTATTTCTTTTTTATTATAAATACCACCAATACAATCAAAAAAAAAATATAACATATTACGAATACATAAAATTACAAGTAGCATAAAAAAGGGATACAATATATAAAACATAACAAAAACGATATAGTACAAAAATTCACGAAATAAATTAAAGAAAAAGAAAATGAAAAAAGTTATAAAATGTTTTTATTTCAGTATAATAATACTCCTTTTTTCCACTTGTAATTTTTATTGTTGTTTTTTTTTTTTTTGTGATTTTTTAACTTTAATTTATCTATATATATTACTTTTTATATATTTTTTAATATTTTCCTTGGTAAATATTAATGCTTAACTATTCTATGCTATTAATATAAAATTTTTCATTATTACATTAATAAAAAATATATTATATATGTATATTTGTATAATTCTTTTCCATTAGAATAAAAAACAAAAAAAAATTATTTTATTAAATTATCTACAACATGTACTACATA